>NW_028263369.1:0-4000 GCF_982192425.1 Myodes glareolus | reverse complement strand
AACACACATGAATTTCTCTGAAAGAGAAGCAATCTTTCCCAACACTTCAATTCACTGTGTGAAGTGAATGTAGTGTTGCGTCACTTTCTAAATGCTGTACTTTCAGAGAAAAATCACTTTCCTTTGAAACTGCCTTAAGCTACTTACAAGCATTGACCAGCAACTCACATGAGTTTTCCTGAAAGAGAAGCAGTCTGTTCCAACACTTCAATTCACTGTGCGAAGTGAATGTCTGGTTGTTTCACTTTCTAAATGCTGTACTTTCAGAGAAAATCACTCTTCTTTGAAAGTGCCTTAAGCTACTTACAAGCATTCACAAGCAACTCACATGAGTTTCTCTGAAAGGGAAGCAGTCTGTTCCAACACTTCAATTCACTGTGCGAAGTGAATGGAGTGTTGCTTCACTTTCTAAATGCTGTATTTTCAGAAAAAATCACTTTCCTTTGATACTGCCTTAAGCTACTTACAAGCATTCACCAGCAACTCACATCAGTTTCTCTTAAAGAGAAGCAGTCTGTTCCAACACTTCAATTCACTGTGCAAAGTGAATGTGTTGTTGTTTCACTTTCTAAATGCTGTATTTTCAGAGAAAATCACTTTCCTTTGATACTGCCTTAAGCTACTTACAAGCATTCATATAAACTCACATGCGTTTCTCTGAAAGAGAAGCAGTCTGTTCCAACACTTCAATTCAGTGTGTGAAGTGAATGTAATGTTGTTTCACTTTCTAAATGCTGTACTTTCAGAGAAAATCATTTTCCTTTGAAACTGCCTTAAGCTACTTACAAGTATTCACCAGCAACTCACATGAGTTTCTCTGAAAGAGAAGCAGTCTGGTCCAACACTTCAATTCACTGTGCGAAGTGAATGAAGGGTTGCTTCACTTTCTACATGCTGTACTTTCAGAGAAAATCACTTTCCTTTGAAACTGCCTTAAGCTACTTACAAGCATTCACCAGCAACTCACATGAGTTTCTCTGAAAGAGAAGCAGTCTGTTCCAACACTTCAATTCACTGTGCGAAGTGAATTGAGGGTTGCGTCACTTTCTAAATGCTGTACTTTCAGAGAAAATCACTTTCCTTTGAAACTGCCTTAAGCTACTTACAAGCATTCACCAGCAACTCACATGAGTTTCTCTGAAAGAGAAGCAGTCTGTTCCAACACTTCAATTCACTGTGCGAAGTGAAATGTTGTTGTTTCACTTTCTAAATGCTGTACTTTCAGAGAAAATCACTGTTCTTTGAAAGTGCCTTAAGCTATTTACAAGCATTCACAAACAACTCTCATGCATTACTCTGAAAGAGAAGCAGTCTGTTCCAATACTTGAATTCACTGTGCGAATTGAATGGAGTGTTGCTTCACTTTCTAAATGCTGTACTTTCAGAGAAAATCACTGTCCTTTGAAACTGCCTTAAGCTACTTACAAGCATTCACTAGCAATTTACATGCATTTCTCTGAAAGAGAAGCAGTCTGTTCCAACACTTCAATTCACTGTTCAAAGTGAATGAAGTGTTGCTTCACTTTCAAAATGCAGTACTTTCAGAGAAAATCACTTTCCTCTGAAACTGCCTTAAGCTACTTACAGGCATTCAACAGCAACTCACATGCATTTCTCTGAAAGGGTAGCAGTCTGTTCCAACACTTCATTTCACTGTTCGAAGTGAATGGAGTGATGCTTCACATTGAAAATGCAGTACATTCAGAGAAAATCACTTTCCATTGAAACTGCCATAAGCTACTTACAAGCATTCCACAGTAACTCACATGCACTTCTCTGAAAGAGAAGCAGTCTGTTCCAACACTTCAATTCACTGTGCGAAGTGAATGGAGTGTTGCTTCACTTTCTAAATGCTGTACTTTCAGAGAAGATCACTTTCTATGAAAGTGCCTTAAGATAAATATAAGCATTCACAAGAAACTCACATGCATTTCTCTTAAAGAGAAGCAGTCTGTTTCAACACTTCAACTCACTGTGCGAAGTGAATGGAGGGTTGCTTCACTTTCTAAATGATGTACTTTCAGAGAAAATCACTTTCCTTTGAAAGTGCCTTAAGCTACTTACAAGCATTCACCAGCAACTCACATGAGTTTCTCTGAAAGATTATCAGTCTGTTCAAACACTTCAATTCACTGTGCAAAGTGAATGGAGTGTTGCTTCACTTTCTAAATGCTGCACTTTCACAGAAAAAAAAACTTTCCTTTGAAACTGCCTTAAGCTACTTACAAGCATTCACCAGCAACTCACATGAGTTTCTCTGAAAGATTAGCAGTCTGTTCCAACACTTCAATTCACAGGGCGAAGTGAATGGAGTGTTGCTTCACTTTCAAAATGCTGTACTTTCAGCGAAAATCACATTCTTTGAAAGTGCCTTAAGATAAAAATAAGCATTCCCAAGAAACTCAGATGCATTTCTCTGAAAGAGAAGCAGTCTGTTCCAACACTTCAATTCACTGTGCGAAGTGAATGGAGGGTCGCTTCACTTTCTAAATGCTGTACTTTCAGAGAAAATCACTTTCCTTTGAAAGTGCCTTAAGCTACTTACAAGCATTCACCAGCAACTCACATGAGTTTCTCTGAAAGATTAGCAGTCTGTTCCAACACTTCAATTCACTGTGCAAAGTGAATGGAGTGTTGCTTCACTTTCTAAATGCTGCACTATCACAGAAAAAAACTTTCCTTTGAAACTGCCTTAAGCTACTTACAAGCATTCACCAGCAACTCACATGAGTTTCTCTGAAAGATTAGCAGGCTGTTCCAACACTTCAATTCACAGGGCGAAGTGAATGGAGTGTTGCTTCACTTTCAAAATGCTGTACTTTCAGAGAAAATCACATTCTTTGAAAGTGCCTTAAGATAAATATAAGCATTCCCAAGAAACTCATATGCATTTCTCTGAAAGAGAAGCAGTCTGTTCCAACACTTCAATTCACTGTGCGAAGTGAATGGAGGGTCGCTTCACTTTCTAAATGCTGTACTTTCAGAGAAAATCACTTTCCTTTGAAAGTGCCTTAAGCTACTTACAAGCATTCACCAGCAACTCACATGAGTTTCTCTGAAAGATTAGCAGTCTCTTCCAACACTTCAATTCACTGTGCAAAGTGAATGGAGTGTTGCTTCACTTTCTAAATGCTGCACTATCACAGAAAAAAACTTTCCTTTGAAACTGCCTTAAGCTACTTACAAGTATTCACCAGCAATTCACATGTGTTTCTCTGAAATAGAAGCAGTCTGTTCCAACACTTCAATTCACTGTTCAAAGTGAATGGAGGGTTGCTTCACTTTCTAAATGCTGTACTTTCAGAGAAAATCACTTTCCTTTGAAAGTGCCTTAAGCTACTTACAACCATTCACCAGCAACTCACATGTGTTTCTCTGAAAAAGAAGCAGTCTGTTCCAACAGTTCAATTCACTGTGTGAAGTGAATATGTTGTTGTTTTACTTTCTAAATGCTGTACTTTCAGAGAAAATCACTCTTCTTTGAAAGTGCCTTAAGCTACTTACAAGCATTCACCAACAACTCTAATGCATTTCTCTGAAAGAGAAGCAGTCTGTTCCAACACTTGATTTCACTGTGCGAAGTGAATGGAGTGTTGCTTCACTTTCTAAATGCTGTACTTTCAGAGAAAATCACTGTCCTTTGATACTGCCTTAAGCTACTTACAAGAATTCACCAGCAATTCACATGCATTTCTCTGAAAGAGAAGCAGTTTGTTCCAACACTTCAATTCACTGTTCGAAGTGAATGGAGGGTTGCTTCACTTTCTAAATGCTGTACTTTCAGAGAAAATCACTTTCTTTGAAAGTGCCTTAAGATAAATATAAGCATTCACAAGAAACTCACATGCATTTCTCTGAAAGAAAAGCAGTCTGTTCCAACACTTCAATTCACTGTGCGAAGTGAATGGAGGGTTGCTTCACTTTCTAAATGCTGTACTTACAGAGAAAATCACTATCCTTTGAAAGTGCCTTAAGCTACTTACAAGCATTCACCAGCAAC
>NW_028263368.1:0-9807 GCF_982192425.1 Myodes glareolus | reverse complement strand
TGCGAAGTGAATGGAGAGTAGTTTCACTTTCTAAATGCTGTCCTTTCAGAGAAAATCACTTTCCTTTGAAAGTGCCTTAAGCTACTTACAAGCATTCCACAGAAATTCACATGCGTTTCTCTGAAAGAAAAGAAGTCTGTTCCAACACTTCAATTCACTGTGCGTAGTGAATGGAGTGTTGCTTCACTTTCTAAATTCTGTCCTTTCAGAGAAAATCACTTTCCTTTGAAAGTGCCTTAAGCTACTTACAGCATTCAACAGAAATTCACATGCATTTCACTGAAAGAGAAGCAGTCTGTTCCAACACTTCAATTCACTGTGCGTAGTGAATGGAGTGTTGCTTCACTTTCTAAATGCTGTCCTTTCAGAGAAAATCACTTTCCTTTGAAAGTGCCTTAAGATACTTACAAGCATTCACAAAAAACTCATATCTGTTTCTCTGAAAGAGAAATGGTCTGTTCCAACACTTCAATTCACTGTGCGAAGTGAATGGAGAGTTGTTTCACTTTCTAAATGCTGTCCTTTCAGAGAAAATCACTTTCCTTTGAAAGTGCCTTAAGCTACTTACAAGCATTCCACAGAAATTCACATGCGTTTCTCTGAAAGAGAAGAAGTCTGTTCCAACACTTCAATTCACTGTGCGAAGTGAATGGAGTGTTGTTTCACTTTCTAAATGCTGTCCTTTCAGAGAAAATCACTTTGCATTGAAAGTGCCTTAAGCTACTTACACACATTCACAGGAAACTCAAATGCGTTTCTACGAAAGAGAAGCTGTCTGTTCCAACACTTCAATTCACTGTGCGAAGTGAATGGAGTGTTGCTTCACTTTCTAAATGCTGTCCTTTCAGAGAAAATCACTTTCCTTTGAAAGTGCCTTAAGCTACTTACAAGCATTCACAAGAAACTCACATGCATTTTTCTGAAAGAGAAGTGGTCTGTTCCAACACTTCAATTCACTGTGCGTAGTGAATGGAGTGTTGCTTCACTTTCTAAATGCTGTCCTTTCAGAGAAAATTACTTTCCTTTGAAAGTGCCTTAAGCTACTTACAAGCATTAAATAGAAATTCACTTGCGTTTCTCTGAAAGAGAAGCAGTCTGTTCCAACACTTCAATTCACTGTGCGAAGTGAATGGAGTGTTGCTTCACTTTCTAAATGCTGTCCTTTCAGAGAAAATCACTTTCCTTTGAAAGTGCCTTAAGCTACTTACACATATTCACAGGAAACTCAAATGCGTTTCTATGAAAGAGAAGCTGTCTGTTCCAACACTTCAATTCACTGTGCGAATTGAATTGAGTGTTGTTTCACTTTCTAAATGCTGTCCTTTCAGAGAAAATCACTTTCCTTTGAAAGTGCCTTAAGGTACTTACAAGCATTCAACAGAAATTCACATGCGTTTCACTGAAAGAGAAGCAGTCTGTTCCAACACTTCAATTCACTGTGCGAAGTGAATGGAGTGTTGCTTCACTTTCTAAATGCTGTCTTTTCAGAGAAAATCACTTTCCTTTGAAAGTGCCTTAAGCTACTTACAAGCATTTAACAGAAATTCACATGTGTTTCACTGAAAGAGAAGCAGTCTGTTCCAACACTTCAATTCACTGTGCGAAGTGAATGGAGTGTTGCTTCACTTTCTAAATGCTGTCCTTTCAGAGAAAATCACTTTCCTTTGAAAGTGCCTTAAGCTACTTACACACATTCACAGGAAACTCAAATTCGTTTCTCTGAAAGAGAAGCAGTCTGTTCCAACACTTCAATTCACTGTGCGAAGTGAATGGAGTGTTGCTTCACTTTCTAAATGCTCTCCTTTCAGAGAAAATCACTTTCCTTTGAAAGTGCCTTAAGCTACTTACAAGCATTCACAAGAAACTCACACGCATTTTTCTGAAAGAGAAGCAGTTTGTTCCAACATTACAATTCACTGTGCGAAGTGAATGGAGTGTTGCTTCACTTTCTATATGCTCTCCTTTTAGAGAAAATCACTTTGCTTTGAAAGTGCCTTAAGCTACTTACAAGCATTCAGAAGAAACTCACATCCGTTTCTCTGAAAGAGAAGCAGTGTGTTCCAACATTTCAATTCACTGTGCGAAGTGAATGGAGTGTTGCTTCACTTTCTAAATGCTGTCCTTTCAGAGAAAATCACTTTCCTTTGAAAGTGCCTTAAGCTACTTACAAGCATTCACAGGAATATCAAATGCGGTTCTATGAAAGAGAAGCTGTCTGTTCCAACACTTGAATTCACTGTGCATAGTGAATGGAGTTTTGCTTCACTTTCTAAATGCTGTCCTTTCAGAGATAATCACTTCCCTCTGAAAGTGCCTTAAGCTACTGACAAGCATTTAACAGAAATTCACATGCGTTTCTCTGAAAAAGAAACAGTCTGTTCCAACACTTCAATTCAATGTGCAAAGTGAATGGAGTGTTCCTTCACTTTCTAAATGCTGTCCTTTCAGAGAAAATCACTTTCCTTTGAAAGTGCCTTAAGCTACTTACAAGCATTCACAAGAAACTCACATGCATTTTTCTGAAAGAGAAGCAGTCTGTTCCAACACTTCAATTCACTGTGCGTAGTGAATGGAGTGTTGCTTCACTTTCTAAATGCTGTCCTTTCAGAGAAAATCACTTTCCTTTGAAAGTGCCTTAAGCTACTTACAGCATTCAACAGAAATTCACATGCATTTCACTGAAAGAGAAGCAGTCTGTTCCAACACTTCAATTCACTGTGCTAAGTGAATGGAGTGTTCCTTCACTTTCTAAATGCTGTCCTTTCAGAGAAAATCACTTTGCATTGAAAGTGCCTTAAGCTACTTACACACATTCACAGGAAACTCAAATGCGTTTCTACGAAAGAGAAGCTGTCTGTTCCAACACTTCAATTCACTGTGCGAAGTGAATGGAGTGTTGCTTCACTTTCTAAATGCTGTCCTTTCAGAGAAAATCACTTTCCTTTGAAAGTGCCTTAAGCTACTTACAAGCATTCAACAGAAATTCACATGTGTTTCACTAAAAGAGAAGCAGTCTGTTCCAACACTTCAATTCACTGTGCGAAGTGAATGGAGTGTTGCTTCACTTTCTAAATGCTGTCCTTTCAGAGAAAATCACTTTCCTTTGAAA
Organism: Myodes glareolus; assembly: GCF_982192425.1. Classification (NCBI taxonomy): domain Eukaryota; kingdom Metazoa; phylum Chordata; class Mammalia; order Rodentia; family Cricetidae; genus Myodes; species Myodes glareolus. The sequence continues at coordinate 6,698 of NW_028263368.1, read as the reverse complement.
GTGCCTTAAGCTACTTACAAGCATTCACAAAAACTCATATCTGTTTCTCTGAAAGAGAAATGGTCTGTTCCAACACTTCATTTCACTGTGCGAAGTGAATGGAGAGTTGTTTCACTTTCTAAATGCTGTCCTTTCAGAGAAAATCACTTTCCTTTGAAAGTGCCTTAAGCTACTTACAAGCATTCCACAGAAATTCACATGCGTTTCTCTGAAAGAAAAGAAGTCTGTTCCAACACTTCAATTCACTGTGCGAAGTGAATGGAGTGTTGCTTCACTTTCTAAATTCTGTCCTTTCAGAGAAAATCACTTTCCTTTGAAAGTGCCTTAAGCTACTTACAGCATTCAACAGAAATTCACATGCATTTCACTGAAAGGGAAGCAGTCTGTTCCAACACTTCAATTCACTGTGCGTAGTGAATGGAGTGTTGCTTCACTTTCTAAATGCTGTCCTTTCAGAGAAAATCACTTTCCTTTGAAAGTGCCTTAAGATACTTACAAGCATTCACAAAAAACTCATATCTTTTTCTCTGAAAGAGAAATGGTCTGTTCCAACACTTCAATTCACTGTGCGAAGTGAATGGAGAGTTGTTTCACTTTCTAAATGCTGTCCTTTCAGAGAAAATCACTTTCCTTTGAAAGTGCCTTAAGCTACTTACAAGCATTCCACAGAAATTCACATGCGTTTCTCTGAAAGAGAAGAAGTCTGTTCCAACACTTCAATTCACTGTGCGAAATGAATGGAGTGTTGTTTCACTTTCTAAATGCTGTCCTTTCAGAGAAAATCACTTTCCTTTGAAAGTGCCTTAAGCTACTTACAAGCATTCACAAGAAACTCACACGCATTTTTCTGAAAGAGAAGCAGTTTGTTCCAACATTACAATTCACTGTGCGAAGTGAATGGAGTGTTGCTTCACTTTCTATATGCTCTCCTTTTAGAGAAAATCACTTTGCTTTGAAAGTGCCTTAAGCTACTTACAAGCATTCAGAAGAAACTCACATCCGTTTCTCTGAAAGAGAAGCAGTGTGTTCCAACATTTCAATTCACTGTGCGAAGTGAATGGAGTGTTGCTTCACTTTCTAAATGCTGTCCTTTCAGAGAAAATCACTTTCCTTTGAAAGTGCCTTAAGCTACTTACAAGCATTCACAGGAATATCAAATGCGGTTCTATGAAAGAGAAGCTGTCTGTTCCAACACTTGAATTCACTGTGCATAGTGAATGGAGTTTTGCTTCACTTTCTAAATGCTGTCCTTTCAGAGAAAATCACTTTCCTCTGAAAGTGCCTTAAGCTACTGACAAGCATTTAACAGAAATTCACATGCGTTTCTCTGAAAAAGAAGCAGTCTGTTCCAACACTTCAATTCACTGTGCAAAGTGAATGGAGTGTTCCTTCACTTTCTAAATGCTGTCCTTTCAGAGAAAATCACTTTGCATTGAAAGTGCCTTAAGCTACTTACACACATTCACAGGAAACTCAAATGCGTTTCTACGAAAGAGAAGCTGTCTGTTCCAACACTTCAATTCACTGTGCGAAGTGAATGGAGTGTTGCTTCACTTTCTAAATGCTGTCCTTTCAGAGAAAATCACTTTCCTTTGAAAGTGCCTTAAGCTACTTACAAGCATTCAACAGAAATTCACATGCATTTCACTGAAAGAGAAGCAGTCTGTTCCAACACTTCAATTCACTGTGCGTAGTGAATGGAGTGTTGCTTCACTTTCTAAATTCTGTCCTTTCAGAGAAAATCACTTTCCTTTGAAAGTGCCTTAAGCTACTTACAGCATTCAACAGAAATTCACATGCATTTCACTGAAAGAGAAGCAGTCTGTTCCAACACTTCAATTCACTGTGCGTAGTGAATGGAGTGTTGCTTCACTTTCTAAATGCTGTCCTTTCAGAGAAAATCACTTTCCTTTGAAAGTGCCTTAAGATACTTACAAGCATTCACAAAAAACTCATATCTGTTTCTCTGAAAGAGAAATGGTCTGTTCCAACACTTCAATTCACTGTGCGAAGTGAATGGAGAGTTGTTTCACTTTCTAAATGCTGTCCTTTCAGAGAAAATCACTTTCCTTTGAAAGTGCCTTAAGCTACTTACAAGCATTCCACAGAAATTCACATGCGTTTCTCTGAAAGAGAAGAAGTCTGTTCCAACACTTCAATTCACTGTGCGAAGTGAATGGAGTGTTGTTTCACTTTCTAAATGCTGTCCTTTCAGAGAAAATCACTTTGCATTGAAAGTGCCTTAAGCTACTTACACACATTCACAGGAAACTCAAATGCGTTTCTACGAAAGAGAAGCTGTCTGTTCCAACACTTCAATTCACTGTGCGAAGTGAATGGAGTGTTGCTTCACTTTCTAAATGCTGTCCTTTCAGAGAAAATCACTTTCCTTTGAAAGTGCCTTAAGCTACTTACAAGCATTCACAAGAAACTCACATGCATTTTTCTGAAAGAGAAGTGGTCTGTTCCAACACTTCAATTCACTGTGCGTAGTGAATGGAGTGTTGCTTCACTTTCTAAATGCTGTCCTTTCAGAGAAAATCACTTTCCTTTGAAAGTGCCTTAAGCTACTTACACATATTCACAGGAAACTCAAATGCGTTTCTATGAAAGAAAAGCTGTCTGTTCCAACACTTCAATTCACTGTGCGAATTGAATTGAGTGTTGTTTCACTTTCTAAATGCTGTCCTTTCAGAGAAAATCACTTTCCTTTGAAAGTGCCTTAAGCTACTTACAAGCATTCCACAGAAATTCACATGCGTTTCACTGAAAGAGAAGCAGTCTGTTCCAACACTTCAATTCACTGTGCGAAGTGAATGGAGTGTTGCTTCACTTTCTAAACGCTGTCCTTTCAGAGAAAATCACTTTCCTTTGAAAGTGCCTTAAGCTACTTACAAGCATTCAACAGAAATTCACATGTGTTTCACTGAAAGAGAAGCAGTCTGTTCCAACACTTCAATTCACGGTGCGAAGTGAATGGAGTGTTGCTTCACTTTCTAAATGCTGTCCTTTCAGAGAAAATCACTTTCTTTGAAAGTGCCTTAAGCTACTTACACACATTCACAGGAAACTCAAATGCGTTTCTCTGAAAGAGAAGCATTCTGTTCCAACACTTCAATTCACTGTGCGAAGTGAATGGAGTGTTGCTTCACTTTCTAAATGCTGTCCTTTCAGAGAAAATCACTTTCCTTTGAAAGTGCCTTAAGCTACTTACAAGCATTCACATGAAACTCACACGCATTTTTCTGAAAGAGAAGCAGTTTGTTCCAACATTACAATTCACTGTGCGAAGTGAATGGAGTGTTGCTTCACTTTCTATATGCTCTCCTTTTAGAGAAAATCACTTTGCTTTGAAAGTGCCTTAAGCTACTTACAAGCATTCAGAAGAAACTCACATCCGTTTCTCTGAAAGAGAAGCAGTGTGTTCCAAAAATTTCAATTCACTGTGCGAAGTGAATGGAGTGTTGCTTCACTTTCTAAATGCTGTCCTTTCAGAGAAAATCACTTTCCTTTGAAAGTGCCTTAAGCTACTTACACACATTCACAGGAAACTCAAATGCGTTTCTACGAAAGAGAAGCTGTCTGTTCCAACACTTCAATTCACTGTGCGAAGTGAATGGAGTGTTGCTTCACTTTCTAAATGCTGTCCTTTCAGAGAAAATCACTTTCCTTTGAAAGTGCCTTAAGCTACTTACAAGCATTCAACAGAAATTCACATGTGTTTCACTAAAAGAGAAGCAGTCTGTTCCAACACTTCAATTCACTGAGGCGAAGTGAATGGAGTGTTGCTTCACTTTCTAAATGCTGTCCTTTCAGAGAAAATCACTTTCCTTTGAAAGTGCCTTAAGCTACTTACAAGCATTCACAAAAACTCATATCTGTTTCTCTGAAAGAGAAATAGTCTGTTCCAACACTTCATTTCACTGTGCGAAGTGAATGGAGAGTTGTTTCACTTTCTAAATGCTGTCCTTTCAGAGAAAATCACTTTCCTTTGAAAGTGCCTTAAGCTACTTACAAGCATTCCACAGAAATTCACATGCGTTTCTCTGAAAGAAAAGAAGTCTGTTCCAACACTTCAATTCACTGTGCGTAGTGAATGGAGTGTTGCTTCACTTTCTAAATTCTGTCCTTTCAGAGAAAATCACTTTCCTTTGAAAGTGCCTTAAGCTACTTACAGCATTCAACAGAAATTCACATGCATTTCACTGAAAGAGAAGCAGTCTGTTCCAACACTTCAATTCACTGTGCGTAGTGAATGGAGTGTTGCTTCACTTTCTAAATGCTGTCCTTCCAGAGAAAATCACTTTCCTTTGAAAGTGCCTTAAGATACTTACAAGCATTCACAAAAAACTCATATCTGTTTCTCTGAAAGAGAAATGGTCTGTTCCAACACTTCAATTCACTGTGCGAAGTGAATGGAGAGTTGTTTCACTTTCTAAATGCTGTCCTTTCAGAGAAAATCACTTTCCTTTGAAAGTGCCTTAAGCTACTTACAAGCATTCCACAGAAATTCACATGCGTTTCTCTGAAAGAGAAGAAGTCTGTTCCAACACTTCAATTCACTGTGCGAAGTGAATGGAGTGTTGTTTCACTTTCTAAATGCTGTCCTTTCAGAGAAAATCACTTTGCATTGAAAGTGCCTTAAGCTACTTACACACATTCACAGGAAACTCAAATGCGTTTCTACGAAAGAGAAGCTGTCTGTTCCAACACTTCAATTCACTGTGCGAAGTGAATGGAGTGTTGCTTCACTTTCTAAATGCTGTCCTTTCAGAGAAAATCACTTTCCTTTGAAAGTGCCTTAAGCTACTTACAAGCATTCACAAGAAACTCACATGCATTTTTCTGAAAGAGAAGTGGTCTGTTCCAACACTTCAATTCACTGTGCGTAGTGAATGGAGTGTTGCTTCACTTTCTAAATGCTGTCCTTTCAGAGAAAATCACTTTCCTTTGAAAGTGCCTTAAGCTACTTACAAGCATTCAATAGAAATTCACATGCGTTTCTCTGAAAGAGAAGCAGTCTGTTTCAACACTTCAATTCACTGTGCGAAGTGAATGGAGTGTTGCTTCACTTTCTAAATGCTGTCCTTTCAGAGAAAATCACTTTCCTTTGAAAGTGCCTTAAGCTACTTACACATATTCACAGGAAACTCAAATGCGTTTCTATGAAAGAGAAGCTGTCTGTTCCAACACTTCAATTCACTGTGCGAATTGAATTGAGTGTTGTTTCACTTTCTAAATGCTGTCCTTTCACAGAAAATCACTTTCCTTTGAAAGTGCCTTAAGCTACTTACAAGCATTCCACAGAAATTCACATGCGTTTCACTGAAAGAGAAGCAGTCTGTTCCAACACTTCAATTCACTGTGCGAAGTGAATGGAGTGTTGCTTCACTTTCTAAACGCTGTCCTTTCAGAGAAAATCACTTTCCTTTGAAAGTGCCTTAAGATACTTACAAGCATTCAACAGAAATTCACATGTGTTTCACTGAAAGAGAAGCAGTCTGTTCCAACACTTCAATTCACTGTGCGAAGTGAATGGAGTGTTGCTTCACTTTCTAAATGCTGTCCTTTCAGAGAAAATCACTTTCCTTTGAAAGTGCCTTAAGCTACTTACACACATTCACAGGAAACTCAAATGCGTTTCTCTGAAAGAGAAGCATTCTGTTCCAACACTTCAATTCACTGTGCGAAGTGAATGGAGTGTTGCTTCACTTTCTAAATGCTGTCCTTTCAGAGAAAATCACTTTCCTTTGAAAGTATCTTAAGCTACTTACAAGCATTCACAAGAAACTCACACGCATTTTTCTGAAAGAGAAGCAGTTTGTTCCAACATTACACTTCACTGTGCGAAGTGAATGGAGTGTTGCTTCACTTTCTATATGCTCTCCTTTTAGAGAAAATCACTTTGCTTTGAAAGTGCCTTAAGCTACTTACAAGCATTCAGAAGAAACTCACATCCATTTCTCTGAAAGAGAAGCAGTGTGTTCCAACATTTCAATTCACTGTGCGAAGTGAATGGAGTGTTGCTTCACTTTCTAAATGCTGTCCTTTCAGAGAAAATCACTTTCCTTTGAAAGTGCCTTAAGCTACTTACAAGCATTCACAGGAATATCAAATGCGGTTCTATGAAAGAGAAGCTGTCTGTTCCAACACTTGAATTCACTGTGCATAGTGAATGGAGTGTTGCTTCACTTTCTAAATGCTGTCCTTTCAGAGAAAATCACTTTCCTCTGAAAGTGCCTTAAGCTACTGACAAGCATTTAACAGAAATTCACATGCGTTTCTCTGAAAAAGAAGCAGTCTGTTCCAACACTTCAATTCACTGTGCAAAGTGAATGGAGTGTTCCTTCACTTTCTAAATGCTGTCCTTTCAGAGAAAATCACTTTGCATTGAAAGTGCCTTAAGCTACTTACACACATTCACAGGAAACTCAAATGCGTTTCTACGAAAGAGAAGCTGTCTGTTCCAACACTTCAATTCACTGTGCGAAGTGAATGGAGTGTTGCTTCACTTTCTAAATGCTGTCCTTTCAGAGAAAATCACTTTCCTTTGAAAGTGCCTTAAGCTACTTACAAGCATTCAACAGAAATTCACATGTGTTTCACTAAAAGAGAAGCAGTCTGTTCCAACACTTCAATTCACTGAGGCGAAGTGAATGGAGTGTTGATTAACTTTCTAAATGCTGTCCTTTCAGAGA
>NW_028263367.1:0-14000 GCF_982192425.1 Myodes glareolus | reverse complement strand
TCACTTCGCACAGAGAATTTAAGTGTTGGAACAGATTGCTTCGCTTTCAGAGAAATGCATGTGAGTTTCTGTTGAATGCTTGTAAGTAGCTTAAGGCACTTTCAAAAAAAAGTGATTTTCTCTGAAAGGAAAGCATTTAGAAAGTGAAGCAACACTCCATTCACTTCACACATTGAATTGAAGTGTTGGAACAGACTGCTTCTCTTTCAGAGAAACGCATGTGAGTTTCTGTTGAATGCTTGTAAGTAGCTTAAGGCACTTTCAAAGGAAAGTGATTTTCTCTGAAAGGACAGCATTTAGAAAGTGAAGCAACACTCCATTCACTTCGCACAGTGAATTGAAGTGTTGGAACAGACTGCTTCTCTTTCAGAGAAACGCATGTGAGTTTCTGGTGAATGCTTGTAAGTAGCTTAAGGCACTTTCAAAGGAAAGTGATTTTCTCTGAAAGGACAGCATTTGGAAAGTGAAGCAACACTCCATTCACTTCGCACAGTGAATTGAAGTGTTGGAACAGACTGCTTCTCTTTCAGAGAAATGCTTGTGAGTTTCTGTTGAATGCTTGTAAGTAGCTTAAGGCACTTTCAAAGGAAAGTGATTTTCTCTGAAAGGACAGCATTAAGAAAGTGAAGCAACACTCCATTCACTTGGCAGAGTGAATTGAAGTATTGGAATAGACTGCTTCTCTTTCAGAGAAACGCATGTGAGTTTCTGGTGAATGCTTGTAAGTAGCTTAAGGCACTTTCATAGGAAAGTGATTTTCTCTGAAAGGACAGCATTTAGAAAGTGAAGCAACACTCCATTCACTTCGCACAGTGAATTGAAGTGTTGGAACAGACTGCTTCTCTTTCAGAGAAACGCATGTGAGTTTTTTATGAATGCTTGAAAGTAGTTTAAGGCACTTTCAAAGGAAAGTGATTTTCTCTGAAACGACAGCATTTAGAAAGTGAGGCAACACTCCATGCACTTCGCACAGTGAATTGAAGTGTTGGAACCGACTGCTTCTCTTTCAGAGAAACGCATGTGAGTTTCTGGTGAATGCTTGTAAGTAGCTTAAGGCACTTTCAAAGGAAAGTGATTTCCTCTGAAAGGACAGCATTTAGAAAGTGAAGCAACACTCCATTCACCTCGTGCAGTGAATTGAAGTGTTTGAACAGAGTGCTTCTCTTTCATTGAAACGCCTTAGTGTTTCTTGGGAATGCTTGCAAGTTGCTTAAGGCACTTTCAAAGGAAAGTGATTTTCTCTGAAAGGACAGCATTTAGAAAGTGAAGCAACACTCCATTCACTTTGTACAGTGAATTGAAGTGTTGGAACAGAATGCTTCTCTTTCAGAGAAATGCATGTGAGTTTCTGTTGAATGCTTGTAAGTAGCTTAAGGCTCTTTCAAAGGAAAGTGATTTTCTCTGAAAGGACAGCATTTAGAAAGTAAAGCAACACTCCATTCCCTTCGCGCAATGAATTGAAGTGTTGGAACAGACTGCTTCTCTTTCAGAAAAACGCATGTGAGTTTCTTCCTAATGCTTGCAAGTAGCTTAAGGCACTTTCAAAGGAAAGTGATTTCCTCTGAAAGGACAGCATTTAGAAAGTGAAGCAACACTCCATTCACTTCGTGCAGTGAATTGAAGTGTTGGAACAGAGTGCTTCTCTTTCAGAGAAACGCATGTGAGTTTCTGTTAAATGCTTGTAAGTAGCTTAAGGCACTTTCAAAGGAAAGTGATTTTCTCTGAAAGGACAGCATTTAGAAAGTGAGGCAACACTCTATTCACTTCACACAGTGAATTGCAGTGTTGGAACAGACTGCTTCTCTTTCAGAGAAACGCATGTGAGTTTCTGTTAAATGCCTGTAAGTAGCTTAAGGAACTTTCAAAGGAAAGTGATTTTCTCTGAAAGGACAGCATTTAGAAAGTGAGGCAACACTCTATTCACTTCACACAGTGAATTGAAGTGTTGGAACAGACTGCTTCTCTTTCAGAGAAACGCATGTGAGTTTTTTCCTAATGCTTGCAAGTAGCTTAAGGCACTATCAAAGGTAAGTGATTTTCTCTGAAAGGACAGCATTTAGAAAGTGAAGCAACACTCCATTCACTTCGCACAATGAATTGAAGTGTTGGAACAGACTGCTTCTCTTTCAGAGAAACGCATGTGAGTTTTTTATGAATGCTTGAAAGTAGTTTAAGGCACTTTCAAAGGAAAGTGATTTTCTCTGAAACGACAGCATTTAGAAAGTGAGGCAACACTCCATTCACTTCACACAGTGAATTGAAGTGTTGGAACCAACTGCTTCTCTTTCAGAGAAACGCATGTGAGTTTCTGGTGAATGCTTGTAAGTAGCTTAAGGCACTTTCAAAGGAAAGTGATTTCCTCTGAAAGGACAGCATTTAGAAAGTGAAGCAACACTCCATTCACTTCGTGCAGTGAATTGAAGTGTTGGAACAGAGTGCTTCTCTTTCAGAGAAACGCCTTAGTGTTTCTTGTGAATGCTTGCAAGTTGCTTAAGGCACTTTCAAAGGAAAGTGATTTTCTCTGAAAGGACATAATTTAGAAAGTGAAGCAACACTCCATTCACTTCGCACAGTGAATTGAAGTGTTGGAACAGACTGCTTCTCTTTCAGAGAAACGCATGTGAGTTTCTGTTGAATGCTTGTAAGTAGCTTAAGGCACTTTCAAAGGAAAGTGATTTTCTCTGAAAGGACAGCATTTAGAAAGTGAAGCAACACTCCATTCACTTCGCACAGTGAATTGAAGTGTTGGAATAGACTGCTTCTCTTTCAGAGAAACGCATGTGAGTTTCTGTTGAATGCTTGTAAGTAGCTTAAGGCACTTTCAAATTAAAGTGATTTTCTCTGAAAGGACAGCATTTAGAAAGTGAGGCAACACTCCATTCACTTCGCACAGTGAATTGAAGTGTTGGAACAGACTGCTTCTCTCTCAGAGAAACGCATGTGAGTTTCTTCCTAATGCTTGCAAGTAGCTTAAGGCACTTTCAAGGGAAAGTGATTTTCTCTGAAAGGACAGCATTTAGAAAGTGAAGCAACACTCCATCCACTTCGCACAGTGAATTGAAGTGTTGGAACAGACTGCTTCTCTTTCAGAGAAACGCATGTGAGTTTCTTGTGTATTCTTGCAAGTTGCTTAAGGCACTTTCAAAGGAAAGTGATTTTCTCTGAAAGGACAGCATTTAGAAAGTGAAGCAACACTCCATTCACTTCGCACAGTGAATTGAAGTGTTGGAACAGATTGCTTCTCTTTCAGAGAAACGCATGTGAGTTTTTTGTGAATGCTTGAAAGTAGTTTAAGGCACTTTCAAATGAAAGTGATTTTCTCTGAAAGGACAGCATTTAGAAAGTGAAGCAACACTCCATTCACTTCGCACAGTAAATTGAAGTGTTGGAACAGACTGCTTCTCTTTCAGAGAAACGCATGTAAGTTTCTTCCTAATGCTTGCAAGTAGCTTAAGGCACTTTCAAAGGAAAGTGATTTTCTCTGAAAGGACAGCATTTAGAAAGTGAAGCAACACTCCATTCACTTCGCACTGTGAATTGAAGTGTTGGAACAGACTGCTTCTCTTTCAGAGAAACGCATGTGAGTTTCTGGTGAATGCTTGTAAGTAGCTTAAGGCACGTTCAAAGGAAAGTGATTTTCTCTGAAAGGACAGCATTTAGAACGTAAAGCAACACTCCATTCCCTTCGCGCAATGAATTGAAGTGTTGGAACAGACTGCTTCTCTTTCATAGAAACGCATTAGTGTTTCTTGTAAATGCTTGCAAGTAGCTTAAGGCACTTTCAAAAAAAAGTGATTTTCTCTGAAAGGACAGCATTTAAAAAGTGAAGCAACACTCCATTCCCTTCGCACAGAGAATTGAAGTGTTGGAACAGATTGCTTCTCTTTCAGAGAAATGCATGTGAGTTTCTGTTGAATGCTTGTAAGTAGCTTAAGTTACATTCAAAGGAAAGGGATTTTCTCTGAAAGGACAGCATTTAGAACGTGAAGCAACACTCCATTCATTTCGCACAGTGAATTGAAGTGTTGGAACAGACTGCTTCTCTTTCAGAGAAACGCATGTGAGTTTTTTGTGAATGCTTGAAAGTAGTTTAAGGCACTTTCAATGGAAAGTGATTTTCTCTGAAAGGACAGCATTTAGAAAGTGAGGCAACACTCCATTCACTTCACACAGTGAATTGAAGTGTTGGAACAGACTGCTTCTCTTTCAGAGAAACGCATGTGAGTTTCTTCCTAATGCTTGCAAGTAGCTTAAAGCACTTTCAAAGGAAAGTGATTTTCTCTGAAAGGACAGCATTTAGAAAGTGAAGCAACACTCCATTCACTTCGCACAGTGAATTGAAGTGTTGGAACAGACTGCTTCTCTTTCAGAAAAACGCATGTGAGTTTCTGTTAAATGCTTGTAAGTAGCTTAAGGCACTTTCAAAGAAAAGTGATTTTCTCTGAAATTACAGCATTTAGAAAGTGAGGCAACACTCTATTCACTTCACACAGTGAATTGAAGTTTTGGAACAGACTGCTTCTGTTTCAGAGAAACGCATGTGAGTTTCTTCCTAATGCTTGCAAGTAGCTTAAGGCACTATCAAAGGAAAGTGATTTTCTCTGAAAGGACAGCATTTAGAAAGTGAAGCAACACTCCATTCACTTCGCACAGTGAATTGAATTGTTGGAACAGACTGCTTCTCTTTCAGAGAAACGCATGTGAGTTTCTGGTGAATGCTTGTAAGTAGCTTAAGGCACTTTCAAAGGAAAGTGATTTTCTCTGAAAGGACAGCATTTAGAAAGTGAGGCAACACTCCATTCACTTCACACAGTGAATTGAAGTGTTGGAACAGACTGCTTCTCTTTCAGAGAAACGCATGTGACTTTCTTCCTAATGCTTGCAAGTAGCTTAAGGCACTTTCAAAGGAAAGTGATTTTCTCTGAAAGGACAGCATTTAGAAAGTGAAGCAACACTCCATTCACTTCGCACAGTGAATTGAAGTGTTGGAACAGACTGCTTCTCTTTCAGAGAAACGCATGTGAGTTTCTGGTGAATGCTTGTAAGTAGCTTAAGGTACTTTGAAAGGAAAGTGATTTTCTCTGAAAGGACAGCATTTAGAAAGTGAAGCAACACTCCATTCTCTTCACACATTGAATTGAAGTGTTGGAACAGACGGCTTCTTTTTCAGAGAAACGCATGTGAGTTTCTGTTGAATGCTTGTAAGTAGCTTAAGGCACTTTCAAAGGAAAGTGATTTTCTCTGAAATGACAGCATTTAGAAAGTGAGGCAACACTCCATTCACTTCGTACAGTGAACTGAAGTGTTGGAACAGACTGCTTCTCTTTAAGAGAAACGCATGTGAGTTTCTTTTTAATGCTTGCAAGTAGCTTAAGGCACTTTCAAAGGAAAGTGATATTCTCTGAAAGGACAGCATTTAGAAAGTGAAGCAACACTCCATTCACTTCGCAGAGTGAATTGAAGTGTTGGAACAGACTGCTTCTCTTTCAGAGAAACGCATGTGAGTTTCTTCCTAATGCTTGCAAGTAGCTTAAGGCACTTTCAAAGGAAAGTGATTTTCTCTGAAAGGACAGCATTTAGAAAGTGAGGCAACACTCCATTCACTTCGCACAGAGAATTGAAGTGTTGGAACAGACTGCTTCTCTTTCAGAGAAACGCATGTGAGTTTCTTCCTAATGCTTGCAAGTAGCTTAAGGCACATTCAAAGGAAAGGGATTTTCTCTGAAAGGACAGCATTTAGAAAGTGAAGCAACACTATATTCACTTCGCACAGTGAATTGAAGTGTTGGAACAGACTGCTTCTCTTTCAGAGAAACGCATGTGAGTTTTTTGTGAATGCTCGAAAGTTGTTTTGGGCACTTTCAATGGAAAGTGATTTTCTCTGAAAGGACAGCATTTAGAAAGTGAGGCAACACTCCATTCATTTCGCACAGTGAATTGAAGTGTTGGAACAGACTGCTTCTCTTTCAGAGAAATGCATGTGAGTTTCTTCCTAATGCTTGCAAGTAGCTTAAGGCAATTTCAAAGGAAAGTGATTTTCTCTGAAAGGACAGCATTTAGAAAGTGAAGCAACACTCCATTCACTTCGCACAGTGAATTGAAGTGTTGGAACAGACTGCTTCTCTTTCATAGAAACGCATTAGTGTTTCTTGTGAATGCTTGCAAGTAGCTTAAGGCACTTTCAAAGGGAAGTGATTTTCTCTGAAAGGACAGCATTTAGAAAGTGAGGCAGCACTCCATTCACTTCGCACAGAGAATTGAAGTGTTGGAACAGATGGCTTCTCTTTCAGAGAAATGCATGTGAGTTTCTGTTGAATGCTTTTAAGTAGCTTAAGGCACTTTCAAATGAAAGTGATTTTCTCTGAAAGGACAGCATTTAGAAAGTGAAGCAACACTCCATTCTCTTCACACATTGAATTGAAATGTTGGAACAGACGGCTTCTCTTTCAGAGAAACGCATGTGAGTATCTGTTGAATGCTTGTAAGTAGTTTAAGGCACTTTCAAAGGAAAGTGATTTTCTCTGAAAGGACAGCATTTAGAAAGTGAGGAAACACTCCATTCACTTCACTCAGTGAACTGATGTGTTGGAACAGACTGCTTCTTTCAGAGAAACGCATGTGAGTTTCTTTTTAATGCTTGCAAGTAGCATAAGGCACTTTCAAAGGAAAGTGATTTTCTCTGAAAGGACAGCATTTCGAAAGTGAAGCAACACTCCATTCACTTCGCACAGTGAATTGAAGTGTTGGAACAGACTGCTTCTCTTTCAGAGAAACGCATGTGAGTTTCTTCCTAATGCTTGCAAGTAGCTTAAGGCACTTTCAAAGGAAAGTGATTTTCTCTGAAAGGACAGCATTTAGAAAGTGAAGCAACACTCCATTCACTTCGCACAGTGAATTGAAGTGTTGGAACAGACTGCTTCTCTTTCATACAAACACATTAGTGTTTCTTGTGAATGCTTGCAAGTAGCTTAAGACACTTTCAAAGGAAAGTGATTTTCTCTGAAAGGACAGCATTTAGAAAGTGAAGCAACACTGCATTCACTTCGCACAGAGAATTTAAGTGTTGGAACAGATTGCTTCGCTTTCAGAGAAATGCATGTGAGTTTCTGTTGAATGCTTGTAAGTAGCTTAAGGCACTTTAAAAAAAAAGTGATTTTCTCTGAAAGGACAGCATTTAGAAAGTGAAGCAACACTCCATTCACTTCACACATTGAATTGAAGTGTTGGAACAGACTGCTTCTCTTTCAGAGAAACGCATGTGAGTTTCTGTTGAATGCTTGTAAGTAGCTTAAGGCACTTTCAAAGGAAAGTGATTTTCTATGAAAGGACAGCATTTAGAAAGTGAAGCAACACTCCATTCACTTCGCACAGTGAATTGAAGTGTTGGAACAGACTGCTTCTCTTTCAGAGAAACGCATGTGAGTTTCTGGTGAATGCTTGTAAGTAGCTTAAGGCACTTTCAAAGGAAAGTGATTTTCTCTGAAAGGACAGCATTTAGAAAGTGAAGCAACACTCCATTCACTTCGCACAGTGAATTGAAGTGTTGGAACAGACTGCTTCTCTTTCAGAGAAATGCTTGTGAGTTTCTGTTGAATGCTTGTAAGTAGCTTAAGGCACTTTCAAAGGAAAGTGATATTCTCTGAAAGGACAGCATTTAGAAAGTGAATCAACACTCCATTCACTTCGCAGAGTGAATTGAAGTGTTGGAACAGACTGCTTCTCTTTCAGAGAAACGCATGTGAGTTTCTTCCTAATGCTTGCAAGTAGCTTAAGGCACTTTCAAAGGAAAGTGATTTTCTCTGAAAGGACAGCATTTAGAAAGTGAGGCAACACTCCATTCACTTCGCACAGAGAATTGAAGTGTTGGAACAGACTGCTTCTCTTTCAGAGAAACGCATGTGAGTTTCTTCCTAATGCTTGCAAGTAGCTTAAGGCACATTCAAAGGAAAGGGATTTTCTCTGAAAGGACAGCATTTAGAAAGTGAAGCAACACTATATTCACTTCGCACAGTGAATTGAAGTGTTGGAACAGACTGCTTCTCTTTCAGAGAAACGCATGTGAGTTTTTTGTGAATGCTCGAAAGTTGTTTTGGGCACTTTCAATGGAAAGTGATTTTCTCTGAAAGGACAGCATTTAGAAAGTGAGGCAACACTCCATTCATTTCGCACAGTGAATTGAAGTGTTGGAACAGACTGCTTCTCTTTCAGAGAAACGCATGTGAGTTTCTTCCTAATGCTTGCAAGTAGCTTAAGGCAATTTCAAAGGAAAGTGATTTTCTCTGAAAGGACAGCATTTAGAAAGTGAAGCAACACTCCATTCACTTCGCACAGTGAATTGAAGTGTTGGAACAGACTGCTTCTCTTTCATAGAAACGCATTAGTGTTTCTTGTGAATGCTTGCAAGTAGCTTAAGGCACTTTCAAAGGAAAGTGATTTTCTCTGAAAGGACAGCATTTAGAAAGTGAAGCAACACTCCATTCTCTTCACACATTGAATTGAAATGTTGGAACAGACGGCTTCTCTTTCAGAGAAACGCATGTGAGTATCTGTTGAATGCTTGTATGTAGTTTAAGGCACTTTCAAAGGAAAGTGATTTTCTCTGAAAGGACAGCATTTAGAAAGTGAGGAAACACTCCATTCACTTCACTCAGTGAACTGATGTGTTGGAACAGACTGCTTCTTTCAGAGAAACGCTTGTGAGTTTCTTTTTAATGCTTGCAAGTAGCATAAGGCACTTTCAAAGGAAAGTGATTTTCTCTGAAAGGACAGCATTTCGAAAGTGAAGCAACACACCATTCACTTCGCACCGTGAATTGAAGTGTTGGAACAGACTGCTTCTCTTTCAGAGAAACGCATGTGAGTTTCTTCCTAATGCTTGCAAGTAGCTTAAGGCACTTTCAAAGGAAAGTGATTTTCTCTGAAAGGACAGCATTTAGAAAGTGAAGCAACACTCCATTCACTTCGCACAGTGAATTGAAGTGTTGGAACAGACTGCTTCTCTTTCAGAGAAACGCATGTGAGTTTCTTCCTAATGCTTGCAAGTAGCTTAAGGCACTTTCAAAGGAAAGTGATTTTCTCTGAAAGGACAGCATTTAGAAAGTGAAGCAACACTCCATTCACTTCGCACAGTGAATTGAAGTGTTGGAACAGACTGCTTCTCTTTCATACAAACGCATTAGTGTTTCTTGTGAATGCTTGCAAGTAGCTTAAGACACTTTCAAAGAAAAGTGATTTTCTCTGAAAGGACAGCATTTAGAAAGTGAAGCAACACTGCATTCACTTCGCACAGAGAATTTAAGTGTTGGAACAGATTGCTTCGCTTTCAGAGAAATGCATGTGAGTTTCTGTTGAATGCTTGTAAGTAGCTTAAGGCACTTTCAAAAAAAAGTGATTTTCTCTGAAAGGACAGCATTTAGAAAGTGAAGCAACACTCCATTCACTTCACACATTGAATTGAAGTGTTGGAACAGACTGCTTCTCTTTCAGAGAAACGCATGTGAGTTTCTGTTGAATGCTTGTAAGTAGCTTAAGGCACTTTCAAAGGAAAGTGATTTTCTCTGAAAGGACAGCATTTAGAAAGTGAAGCAACACTCCATTCACTTCGCACAGTGAATTGAAGTGTTGGAACAGACTGCTTCTCTTTCAGAGAAACGCATGTGAGTTTCTGGTGAATGCTTGCAAGTAGCTTAAGGCACTTTCAAAGGAAAGTGATTTTCTCTGAAAGGACAGCATTTAGAAAGTGAAGCAACACTCCATTCACTTCGCACAGTGAATTGAAGTGTTGGAACAGACTGCTTCTCTTTCAGAGAAATGCTTGTGAGTTTCTGTTGAATGCTTGTAAGTAGCTTAAGGCACTTTCAAAGGAAAGTGATTTTCTCTGAAAGGACAGCATTTAGAAAGTGAAGCAACACTCCATTCACTTGGCAGAGTGAATTGAAGTATTGGAATAGACTGCTTCTCTTTCAGAGAAACGCATGTGAGTTTCTGGTGAATGCTTGTAAGTAGCTTAAGGCACTTTCATAGGAAAGTGATTTTCTCTGAAAGGACAGCATTTAGAAAGTGAAGCAACACTCCATTCACTTCGCACAGTGAATTGAAGTGTTGGAACAGACTGCTTCTCTTTCAGAGAAACGCATGTGAGTTTTTTATGAATGCTTGAAAGTAGTTTAAGGCACTTTCAAAGGAAAGTGATTTTCTCTGAAACGACAGCATTTAGAAAGTGAGGCAACACTCCATTCACTTCGCACAGTGAATTGAAGTGTTGGAACCGACTGCTTCTCTTTCAGAGAAACGCATGTGAGTTTCTGGTGAATGCTTGTAAGTAGCTTAAGGCACTTTCAAAGGAAAGTGATTTCCTCTGAAAGGACAGCATTTAGAAAGTGAAGCAACACTCCATTCACTTCGTGCAGTGAATTGAAGTGTTTGAACAGAGTGCTTCTCTTTCATTGAAACGCCTTAGTGTTTCTTGGGAATGCTTGCAAGTTGCTTAAGGCACTTTCAAAGGAAAGTGATTTTCTCTGAAAGGACAGCATTTAGAAAGTGAAGCAACACTCCATTCACTTTGTACAGTGAATTGAAGTGTTGGAACAGAATGCTTCTCTTTCAGAGAAACGCATGTGAGTTTCTGTTGAATGCTTGTAAGTAGCTTAAGGCTCTTTCAAAAGAAAGTGATTTTCTCTGAAAGGACAGCATTTAGAAAGTAAAGCAACACTCCATTCCCTTCGCGCAATGAATTGAAGTGTTGGAACAGACTGCTTCTCTTTCAGAAAAACGCATGTGAGTTTCTTCCTAATGCTTGCAAGTAGCTTAAGGCACTTTCAAAGGAAAGTGATTTCCTCTGAAAGGACAGCATTTAGAAAGTGAAGCAACACTCCATTCACTTCGTGCAGTGAATTGAAGTGTTGGAACAGAGTGCTTCTCTTTCAGAGAAACGCATGTGAGTTTCTGTTAAATGCTTGTAAGTAGCTTAAGGCACTTTCAAAGGAAAGTGATTTTCTCTGAAAGGACAGCATTTAGAAAGTGAGGCAACACTCTATTCACTTCACACAGTGAATTGCAGTGTTGGAACAGACTGCTTCTCTTTCAGAGAAACGCATGTGAGTTTTTTCCTAATGCTTGCAAGTAGCTTAAGGCACTATCAAAGGAAAGTGATTTTCTCTGAAAGGACAGCATTTAGAACGTAAAGCAACACTCCATTCACTTCGCACAGTGAATTGAAGTGTTGGAACGGACTGCTTCTCTTTCAGAGAAACGCATGTGAGTTTCTTCCTAATGCTTGCAAGTAGCTTAAGGCACTTTCAAAGGAAAGTGATTTCCTCAGAAAGGACAGCATTTAGAAAGTGAAGCAACACTCCATTCACTTCGTGCAGTGAATTGAAGTGTTGGAACAGAGTGCTTCTCTTTCAGAGAAACGCATGTGAATTTCTGTTAAATGCTTGTAAGTAGCTTAAGGCACTTTCAAAGGAAAGTGATTTTCTCTGAAAGGACAGCATTTAGAAAGTGAGGCAACACTCTATTCACTTCACACAGTGAATTGCAGTGTTGGAACAGACTGCTTCTCTTTCAGAGAAACGCATGTGAGTTTCTGTTAAATGCTTGTAAGTAGCTTAAGGCACTTTCAAAGGAAAGTGATTTTCTCTGAAAGGACAGCATTTAGAAAGTGAGGCAACACTCTATTCACTTCACACAGTGAATTGAAGTGTTGGAACAGACTGCTTCTCTTTCAGAGAAACGCATGTGAGTTTTTTCCTAATGCTTGCAAGTAGCTTAAGGCACTATCAAAGGAAAGTGATTTTCTCTGAAAGGACAGCATTTAGAAAGTGAAGCAACACTACATTCACTTCGCACAGTGAATTGAAGTGTTGGAACAGACTGCTTCTCTTTCAGAGAAACGCATGTGAGTTTTTTATGAATGCTTGAAAGTAGTTTAAGGCACTTTCAAAGGAAAGTGATTTTCTCTGAAACGACAGCATTTAGAAAGTGAGGCAACACTCCATTCACTTCGCACAGTGAATTGAAGTGTTGGAACCGACTGCTTCTCTTTCAGAGAAACGCATGTGAGTTTCTGTTGAATGCTTGTAAGTAGCTTAAGGCACTTTCAAAGGAAAGTGATTTCCTCTGAAAGGACAGCATTTAGAAAGTGAAGCAACACTCCATTCACTTCGTGCAGTGAATTGAAGTGTTGGAACAGAGTGCTTCTCTTTCAGAGAAACGCCTTAGTGTTTCTTGTGAATGCTTGCAAGTTGCTTAAGGCACTTTCAAAGGAAAGTGATTTTCTCTGAAAGGACATAATTTAGAAAGTGAAGCAACACTCCATTCACTTCGCACAGTGAATTGAAGTGTTGGAACAGACTGCTTCTCTTTCAGAGAAACGCATGTGAGTTTCTGTTGAATGCTTGTAAGTAGCTTAAGGCACTTTCAAAGGAAAGTGATTTTCTCTGAAAGGACAGCATTTAGAAAGTGAAGCAACACTCCATTCACTTCGCACAGTGAATTGAAGTGTTGGAACAGACTGCTTCTCTTTCAGAGAAACGCATGTGAGTTTCTGTTGAATGCTTGTAAGTAGCTTAAGGCACTTTCAAATTAAAGTGATTTTCTCTGAAAGGACAGCATTTAGAAAGTGAGGCAACACTCCATTCACTTCGCACAGTGAATTGAAGTGTTGGAACAGACTGCTTCTCTTTCAGAGAAACGCATGTGAGTTTCTTCCTAATGCTTGCAAGTAGCTTAAGGCACTTTCAAGGGAAAGTGATTTTCTCTGAAAGGACAGCATTTAGAAAGTGAAGCAACACTCCATCCACTTCGCACAGTGAATTGAAGTGTTGGAACAGACTGCTTCTCTTTCAGAGAAACGCATGTGAGTTTCTTGTGAATTCTTGCAAGTTGCTTAAGGCACTTTCAAAGGAAAGTGATTTTCTCTGAAAGGACAGCATTTAGAAAGTGAAGCAACACTCCATTCACTTCGCACAGTGAATTGAAGTGTTGGAACAGATTGCTTCTCTTTCAGAGAAACGCATGTGAGTTTTTTGTGAATGCTTGAAAGTAGTTTAAGGCACTTTCAAAGGAAAGTGATTTTCTCTGAAAGGACAGCATTTAGAAAGTGAAGCAACACTCCATTCACTTCGCACAGTGAATTGAAGTGTTGGAACAGACTGCTTCTCTTTCAGAGAAACGCATGTAAGTTTCTTCCTAATGCTTGCAAGTAGCTTAAGGCACTTTCAAAGGAAAGTGATTTTCTCTGAAAGGACAGCATTTAGAAAGTGAAGCAATACTCCATTCACTTCGCACTGTGAATTGAAGTGTTGGAACAGACTGCTTCTCTTTCAGAGAAACGCATGTGAGTTTCTGGTGAATGCTTGTAAGTAGCTTAAGGCACGTTCAAAGGAAAGTGATTTTCTCTGAAAGGACAGCATTTAGAACGTAAAGCAACACTCCATTCCCTTCGCGCAATGAATTGAAGTGTTGGAACAGACTGCTTCTCTTTCATAGAAACGCATTAGTGTTTCTTGTAAATGCTTGCAAGTAGCTTAAGGCACTTTCAAAAAAAAGTGATTTTCTCTGAAAGGACAGCATTTAGAAAGTGAAGCAACACTCCATTCCCTTCGCACAGAGAATTGAAGTGTTGGAACAGATTGCTTCTCTTTCAGAGAAATGCATGTGAGTTTCTGTTGAATGCTTGTAAGTAGCTTAAGTTACATTCAAAGGAAAGGGATTTTCTCTGAAAGGACAGCATTTAGAACGTGAAGCAACACTCCATTCATTTCGCACAGTGAATTGAAGTGTTGGAACAGACTGCTTCTCTTTCAGAGAAACGCATGTGAGTTTTTTGTGAATGCTTGAAAGTAGTTTAAGGCACTTTCAATGGAAAGTGATTTTCTCTGAAAGGACAGCATTTAGAAAGTGAGGCAACACTCTATTCACTTCGCACAGTGAATTGAAGTGTTGGAACAGACTGCTTCTCTTTCAGAGAAACGCATGTGAGTTTCTTCCTAATGCTTGCA
>NW_028263366.1:0-14096 GCF_982192425.1 Myodes glareolus | reverse complement strand
GATGATGACGACGGACACCCGGGCGGAAGAAGAGACGAGAACCGCCCGCGGGGACGGCGGACGCCCGTGGGAACCGACGGGAATCCCCCAGAGATCCCGACACGCCGCCGGAGGGAGAGAGAGAGCGCGCACGACGACGGGACGCGGACGGACGAGCGGGACGCGACGGGAGGAGGGCGGCGGGCGGACCGAACCGGGAGAGGCCACCCGCCGGGAACCGCCGAGCCGCCGCCAGACGGCACGCGCTCCCGCGCGACACACCGCGCCTACTGACCACGCCGAGGTTCCGGGCCGACGGCCGCGGGCGGGGGCCCGGGGGGCGGGTGTGGGGCCGCGGCGGGCCCCCCCTACACACGCGCGACAGCGAGGCGCAACGCCGGGGAGGACGGGGTGATCCCTGACCCTCCGGGCGGGGTCGGGAGAGACCGGGAACCGGCGAGGCGGGCGACGACGACCGCGCCAACGGGCTCGGCGGGAGAAGCGGACGGCGGCCGCCCCCGGGCGAGACGCGGAGGCGGAGGGGACCGGGACCCCGTGGAAAAAAGCCGGGCCGCGCGCGTGCTCGGAAACGCGGCGGGGAGAGGCGGAAGGGAAGGAGAGGCGACGACCACGCGGACGGTCTTCCCCCTCGAGGGACGTGAGGGGGGGCGGCGCACCGCGGACCCACGACGCTCGGGAGGGCCGGACCTCGGGGACGGGGAGAGTCATCGACCGGAGCCCCCGCCGCCGGCAACCGGAGGAGAGCGGGCGCGCAACACGCTGGGGTATCTCGCCGCCAGGCGCCCAACCCGGCGCGGATGGCGGTTCCCCACACGTGCGACGCGAGCGCCCTTCCCGGAGGACGGACGACGGGGCCGGAAGAGTCCCCAGACGCACCTCGGCCGACGGACCCACCGTCAACAGCCGCAGACCGCGGACGACGCCCGCTAAGCCTCTTTCCCTCGCGAGGTTCCCCGAAACGCGCGGGGGCCTCCTCTTCTTTCCCCACTCGCACAGACCCCACCTTCGAGACAGACGCGCCCGCCGCCGCCGAAGGACCTCCGGCGGCGACGGGCCCCGACGCGTCCGGCGACGCGCCGGAGACGACCGACCGCCGTTTCTCCAAAGGCCGCGCCCGAGAGAGAGGTCACGGGCCCGCGACGCCAGAACCGGATCCCCGGCCCCGAGGAGGGACGGGTCACCGCTGCTCCCCGATCGTGGGAACGCTGCCGGGGAGAGGGGGAGCGAGGCGACTCCACACGGCACGCCGCAACGAGCGACACACACGCACGCGACGCGCACGGCGAGGCCGCGGACGCGGGAACGGCAAAGACGGGGAAGCGCGGGAGGGACCGCTCGCGGCGGGCACGGACGGTGCGGACGGGTGGGACCCGGGAGCCCACCGCCACCCAGCCCCGCTCTTCCCGCTCGGCTCCGCGCCCCGAGGCGTGCGCACACCATCCCCCTCGGGGGAGCGGGGTGACCGGGGGGGGGGTCCCGCGGCGCTCGGGCGCGCGCACGACGCGGGCCCCTTCGTCCCCCGACCACGGGTAACAACATCCCAGGCTCCGGCACGGCACGCCGGCGTCACGGCACGCTCTCTTTTGCCCCGCGTGGTTCCTCCCCGGACTCGGAGCGAGGAGGCGCGGGCCGCAGCGGGCACACAAACGCTCGGGTTCCCCCCCCAAAAGTCGGGACGCGGCGAGGGGAACCCGGCCAGAGCTACGCGCATCGGGCGGGTCACGGGGCGGGCCGGGGCGACCCAAGGCGGGTCCGACGGGAGACCCCAAGCACGCCCTTTCATCGGATCGCTAGAGAAGGCACTTTTCTCGCTGAGGGCGGGCGGGACGGACCCGACCCGACGAGCCGCCGGCCGCGGCAGCCCCAAGAGCGGGGGAAACGACGCTCGATGATCTCGAACGTGGCGAGGCGGGGGGGGTCTGCGGTATCGGTAAGGGCTTCTCTTTATCTTTTTCCTTCCGGGGGCGCATTCTCGAGCGTAACGCGGACAGGGGGGACCGGACCGAGAAAAAGCATAAACTACAAACTAGGTCCCCCGAGAGCCAGGCCTCTCCGGCACCACCCACCGGCTCTGCACCGGACGGGGAGGCATTCTAATCGTTTAACATTAAAACCCACCTCGAACGGTGAGAAGAACAGAAAAGGCCGGCCGCGACAGCTCAACACCACCACACGGCGCTCAAAAGCCTACACGGGAGAAGGCAGCGCGTGGTGGGCCGCTCGCCCGATCTCACAGGAGCTTGCGAGAGACGGTTCATCGTCCCCCGCTCACGGAGGGGGGGACGGACGCAGAGAGCCTCTTTCTTACCGCTCGCCTCGACCCCCACACGAACACACACCTTCGCAGAGGAACACCGCCGAAGGCCGGACCGCGCGCGGGAGGGCACACACGTCGGAGAAACGGGAAACGCCGCCGCCGCTCAGTACCGGGCACCTCTGAAGATCGGCCTGGAACGCTCCAGGAGCACCGCGAGGATCGCGAGCGAGGCGCGCGCACACAAAGCCCGTTCGGGAAGGGCGTGTGACGCGGCACACATCGGCCAACCCTCTCCCGGCTCGGAGGGAGGAGGGCCGCACGGGCCACACACGGTGGGCGGAGCGAAACGCGCGAGGGGGGGCAGACGCCGGAGCCCCTGACGCGCCTCACGGGAGCCCCCACGAACCACAGCGGGGAGTGCGGGGGGGCTTTCACAGGGCTCGTGCCGGAGAGACCGCACCCCTGCCTTCCACACACCACCAGTCAAAGGTGGGGAGGACAGACGCGGGGCCCGCTGGCAGAACGAGAAGAGCGGCCGCCATTCGCCATGAATGTCCGTCCCTCGCCTGGCGCGGCTTAGGCCTCCGACCCGAATGAACACAGGGCGAGAGCACCACATCGATCGACAAGCGGAACCGGGGAGAAGCGAGCGAGAGGGCACCACAGACCCGACCGACTGCCACCAAAAAAAAAAAAAAAAAAACCCTTCACACACCACCTCCGAAACCAGAAAAAAAAAGCGGAGTGGAGTGGGCCAGCCACGGGGGAAGAAAAGGTGTGCACTCGGGGGGCACATAAGCAAGCAGCAGAAAGCCGGGCTGGGTCACCCTTTCCCCCAAAGGCCTCATGGAGACTCGGGAGCTCCACAACCTGGGGATGGGAAAAAAGTGCACTCGGGAGGCACACGGGAACAGGGGACTGGGGACACCCACCCAGTCCGTGGAGACTCGGGAGCTCCACCGCCTGCTGATCCCCGAAAGGAAAGAAAAAAAAAAAAAAGAAAACCCTTCACACACCACCTCCGAAACAAAAAAGAAAACCCTTCACACACCACCTCCGAAAGGAAAAAGAAAACCCTTCACACGCCACCTAAGAAACAAAAAAGAAAACCCTTCACACACCACCTCCGAAACCAAAAAAAAAAAAAAGCGGAGTGGAGTGGGCCAGCCACGGGGGAAGAAAAGGTGTGCACTCGGGAGGCACATAAGCAAGCAGCAGAAAGCCGGGCTGGGTCACCCTTCCCCCCAAAGGCCTCATGGAGACTCGGGAGCTCCCCAACCTGGGGATGGGGGGGAAAAAAAACCCTTCACACCTCCACCTTCAAAACCAAACACAATGGTGGTGGTCGTGGGGAAGAAGCGGTATGTGCACTCGGGAGGCACATAAAAGCAGGCAGCAGAAGGCCGGGCTGGTTCACCCTTCCCCCCAAGGCCTCATGGAGACTCGGGAGCTCCATAACCTGGGGGTGGAGAAAACAGTGCACTCGGGAGGCACACAGGGGACCCACCCAGTCCGTGGAGACTCGGGAGCTCCATCTGATCCCCAAAAGAAACTTGGGAAAAAAAAAAAAAAACACCGGGACGGTAAGGGAAGAGCACCGGGAGGCAAGTCCCACCATCCAAACTGCACGGGTGACAACCACGAAGCGGGAACGCCTGACACGCCACGTAGGTTGGGTTAAACGGGAAAAACGACCCAGCGAGGCTCGGAAGAGACCGCAACCTACAGAGTCCTTTCATGTCACCCACTTCAAGGACAGCGTGTCAGCACCTATCTGCAGGTACAATAAGGACAGATAGCAACCACTAGAAGAATGACACCAGGTACAGGGAGCAATTCACAGACCACAGGGGACTCCTGAAAGTGAGGCTGGGTGACATGTCCCAAAAATGTCCCCATAAACAAGAGAACCGACCCTCAAAGGAACAACTGGTCGACCTCATGACCATGAAAGGACCGAGAGAGCGAGGTGGACATGCCACAAAGCCGGGCGCCCAGCCTCCTCCCGGCCGAGGACCCTGCGACCAGCCGCTAGGGATGGAGCAGGGCAAGAAAAAAAAAATACCTGACGGTACAGGAAACCGGGGACCAGTGAACAGAGAACAGAGAAGCCGTGACCGCAGCCTCCTCTCGGCCTCGAGACGACGAGGCCCGCCTCTGAGGACCGAGAGTTCTGGCAAGGAGAAAAACAAAAGAAAAAAAAGAAAAAAATGCTCCGAGGCCACCCAACGAGTACGGACCAGGGAGGCGAGAAAGCCGTCGAGACCACAGTCTCCTCTCGCCCTCAGGATGGCGAGGCCCACCGCTGAGGACCGAGGAAAAAATAAATAAATAAATAAATAAATAAATAAATAAATAAATAAATAAATAAATAAATAAAGCTCCGAGACCCCCAACGAGTCCGGACCAGGGAGGAGAGAAAGCCGGGACCACAGCCTCCTCTCGGCCTCAGGATGGCGAGGCCCGCCGCCGAGGACCGAGGGTTCTGACAAGGAGGAAAATAATCAAAAGCTCCGACACCCCCAACGAGTCCGGGCACGGGCGGCGGGGAAGAGCCGTGATCAACCAGCGCCCCCTCTCGGCCTCGGGTCGCCGGGGACCCAGGGCTCTCTCTCTCTTAGAGAGAAAAGGCGAGGGAAAGACAGCTTTGAAAGCCGGGGTACTTCACCCATCCTGGGCCTGGCCGGACCCGACACCTAGCGGTGGGACGACGCGAACGACTCAAGCCTTCTGGTCGACCCGCTCAAGTCTCCCGGCACCCTCCCCAGCCGTGGCTTTCGTTCGGTTCCATCCCAGACGCACCCATAGGCGACTCTTCCGGCACAACCTCCTACACAGAGACCGTCCCCAAGCACGACACCGACCGCGGGACACGCCCGCCCGCCAGCCGGGACTCTCGTCACTCTTTCCGCCTCACAAAAGCCACTTCGCCCTCCTTGTCGGCGACCGAGGACCAGGAGCGTTGCACAAAACGGCCAACACCGCTAGGTGGCGCCCGACGACCCACCCGACCCACAGAGATCGCTCGCTCGGCCGCGGCGCGCGAGCCTTCTCTGGCGCGACAGAGTGTCCTCCCACGCTCACGCCCGGAGGTGACACGCACCCACGACAGGGCAGGGGACTCCCCGTCGTCGGTTCCCCCACACCCCATCCCCGAACATGGGTGAACGCGGGCTGGCCGGGACGGACGTTCGGGAGGAGCCACGGACGCTCAGGCTACGAAAACGAAAGGAGAAACCGAGACCACAGGCAGCTAGCTAGGAAAACAGGCCAATCGCTCTCCCTCGTGGAGAGGGAGGGAGGGAGGGAGGGAGGCTCACGGGAAACAAAGAGTGCGTCTCCACGATCAGTGACAGTATTAAGTGGGCCAGTCGAGGGGCTGCGACACTTAGAGCACGGTGAGAGGGAGAGACCGAGGGACTGAGGGAGACCGAGGACCGAGGGAGGGAGGGAGGTGGCCATGGCAGGCAGTCTCCTGCCATCCGAGTCTCCTTTCAAAGACATAGACTTCACCTTGGCCACTGCTTACTTGCTTGCTTGCTTGCTTGCTTGCTTGCTTGCTTGCTTGCCTGCTTGCTTGCCTGCTTGCTTGCTTGCAGTTCTTTTTCTCCACACCACTCCCCACACCCCCGGCACCTACTTCTCAGACTAAATACCGAGTCAGAGAAAACGAAAACAGTCGTGGAATAATGTGTTTGTTTGTGTGTGTGTTTTAAAATATCTCCATTGGATTTCATTTCCAGGAATAATAGGGTCATGCGGATCTGTTGTGAACATTTTCACTTAGGACGGAGAAAATTAAAAGGTCGTTTGATGGATTTCTGGTGGAGGGTCTATTTCCCACCGCGATGAAGATGATCTCCTGATCCTTGTACTTTCAGTTTCTGAGTGCTGCTGGCATGACAGACACGGGCCCTCACACGCGCGTTGACGAGACAGTACTGACTGAGTGACAGCATGGAGCCCGTAGGACAAGGCTTCGGCTTCCCCTTCCCCTCCCACATAAACCAGAAAAATAAATAAATAGATCAATAAATACCCAGAGGCAGAAACATGGAAGCAGCTTCTCAGACCCTTTAGAGAAGGCTCCTGAGGTCTGACTGGGGTGACACACGTGGCAGAGGAGACGACTAGGCCAGGGCTCCTCCCTTCACAACCATCATCCAGGCCCCCAGCACTGCCTGCCTGCCTTCCTCCCTCCCTCCTTCCCTCCTTTTATAAATGCCAGGTTATTTATTTTAATTGACTTATTTTTAATTGCGTTGGGAGGCTAGACATTTTTGGGTTTTCGGGAGTGGACAGACATACGAAAGGAAGGAAGGAAGGAAGGAAGGAAGGAAGGAAGGAAGGAAGGAAGGAAGGAGAGAAAGGATCAGAGCAGTGAATATACAGGTGCACTGTCATTACACCAATGTGGACTGCAGATAGAAAATAAGAGGAAGAAAAAAAGAATAGAATGTCACCAAAAGGTCAGCCTGGTCTATAAAAGTGAGTTCCAGGACAGCCAGAGCTATTCTATGAAATTGCCCGAGTTCAAATCAGCAATTTCCCAACTCCAACAAGAATGTTTACAGGAAAGGCAACAGATAAAGGCCCATCAAAGAAGTCCAGTGGAGCTGTAGGCACACCCTTTGAAACTTCTCTATTGCAAGGTCACAGAGTTAGGAAAGGATCTTGATCTTAAACTTTCCTTAATAGTAAGTCTCTGTGTGTATCATACTCAAGCCAAGTGCCCTCAGAGCTCATGGAAGATGAAACAGAGCTCTACAATAAGAGACGGGTGTTGGGGTGGGGGGGGGGATTCACTCAAGAAAATTAAAGCAAAGCCCTACACTAACCCTGGCACACAGTAAAATCAGTCCTATGAGGAAATTTTTAGCTCTAATTGCCCACGTTTTACAAAGGCTTCTAACCGGGAAGTGATGATGCATGCCTTTAGTTCCAGCACGCGGCCTGGTCTCCAAGAGCGAGTTCCAGGACTGACTCAAAAACTAGAGAGAAACCCTGTCACAAAAAAAGAACAAACAAACAAAAAAATCTATTACATAAATCAATAGATGCATACATAGATGGAAGAATAGATGAGAGACAGACAGAAAGAGAGAGAGAGAGAGAGAGAGAGAGAGAGAGAGAGAGAGAGACCCAAACCCCATCTTCTGTCTTCTGATGGTACCAGGCTCTCTCCCAGGGGTCACAGAGGAAGGTGGGCAGGCAGCAACGCAGACAGTGTACGTGTGTGATATCAAGCAAGCCTATATGTGATATATAGGGTCTAATAGGGCATTGTCAGTATTACATTGGGGTAGGTCTCAGGAGCACAAGAATCCAAATCTCTGATGTATTCCCTGTCACCAGAAGAGGGCACTAGATCCCCACCATGTGGTTTCTGGAAATTCTCTGCAGTTCTGATTGTTTTCATTGTTCCTCCTGCTTGCCTGTATTTAGTGAGAGAGTGGGTAACACTCCTCCCTGCTTCTCTGTGTGTCTGTGCCTGTCACATCCTGGATAGTCAGAGTGCCCGCCACCTATGCCTGCCTGAGATGTAGCCGGCAGCCCTGGCTGGGGCTGGGGGAAAGGGAGAGAGTGGATTCTCCTGGAGAGCCATGGGCAGAGGCTCTGTGGATTCCCTGCAAGAGGCCTCACTGTTTCAGGTACAGCTGTGACCAGGTCTGAATCCAGGACAGACTCCAAAGCCAGAGAGAATCCCTGTCTCAGAAAATAACAACAACAACAACAAAAAAATAAGTAAACTAATAGATAAATTGATAGCCAGGCAGAGACTCAGAGAGATGATAAAACACCTCAGAGATCAGGGAGCCCAAGGCAGGCAGGTCACTGCGAGTGTAAGGCTACCTTGTTCTGCAGACTGAGATTCAGGACAGGCAAAATGACACAGATAAATTCTGTTTAAAAAAAATGGTGTTCAGTGCATGCCTTTAATCCCTGCACTAGGAGGCAGAGGCAGATGGATCTCTGTGAGTCTGAGGCCAGTCTTGTCTACAAAGTGAGTTCCAGGGCATACAAGGATACACAAGGAAACCCTAAGTTGAAAAACCACAAATAAACAAACAGATAATAACAATAAAAATATTTGAGAGTTCAAATAATTGACTTCATCCACAATAAAAAAATATGGATATCAAAATATCAAATGCACTTGAACACATTGACACAGGAGACCGCTTCCTAAATATAACCCCAGTAGCACAGACACCGAGAGAAACAAAATGAATACAGGAGACCTCCTGACACTGAAAAGCTTCTGCAAAGCAAACGACATGGCCAACAAGACAAAACGACGGCCTACACAATGGGAAAAGATCTTCACTAACCCCACATCAGACAGAGGTCTGGTCTCCACAATATACAAAGAACTCAAGAAATTGGTCATCTAAAGAACAAAGAATCCAATTGACAAAATGGAGTACAGACCTAAACAGAGAACTCTCAATGGAGGAATCTAAAATGGCTGACAGACACTGAAGAAAATGGTCAACATCCTTAGTCATCAGAGAAATGTACATCAAAACGAGTTTCTATGTCTCTTGGATGAAAGAATGAAAGGAGTGCATCCCCACACCCCGGCTCAGTGTTTAGTATCACGTTCTGTTAATTTCTTGTACATTTAGTTTAATTTCACATTTTGTTCATCTCTCTTGGTCTGCACCAAGTGTTTCCCTGTGTGGGGTGGGGCATGGAAGGTGTCTTATTTCAGAACATTTTATTTTACTTTGCTTTGAGACGGTCTTTCCAGTTGTGTAGAACTTAGTTTAATTCCAAATTTTTAAAAAAGATTTGTGGGTTTTTTTATTTTTTTAATATTTATTTATTTATGTACACAATATTCTGTCTCTGTGTATGCCTGAAGGCCAGAAAAGGGATCCAGACCTCATTACATATGGTTCATGAGCCAGCATGTGGTTCCTGGGAATTGAACTCAGGGCCTTTGGAAGAGCAGGCAATGCTCTTAACCACTGAGCCATCTCTCCAGCCCTAAAGAATTTTTTATGGTTTGTTTAACTTTATTTTACATGCAGTGGCATGAATGTGTCAGTTCATCCAGAAATTGGATTTACAATCACTTATGTGCTGCTGCCATGTGGGTCCTAGGAATTGAACCCACTTCTTCAGGAAGAGCCACCAAACCATCTCTCCAGGCCTTCCTTTAATTTAACAAATGTATTGGTGTGTCTCTAGGTGTGCCTCTCTCTCTCTCTCTCTCTCTCTCTCTCTCTCTCTCTCTCTCTCTCTGTGTGTGTGTGTGTGTGTGTGTGTGTGTGTGTGTGTGTGTGTGTGACTCTGTGTGTCTGTGGGGTGGCCTTTGACTTTACCAAGGTGAACACATTCAAGAGAAGAGATGGTGATTTACAGATAGAACACAAAAAAAAACAAAACAAAAACAAACAGATAGCTTGATCTTTAAAAGTGAGTTCCAGGACAGCCAAGGCAGGGCTATTACCTGAAATTGACTGAATTCATATCAGCAATTTCTCAACTCCAACAAGAATGTTTACAGAGAAGTCAAGAAAAAAAAATCATGTTGAATGAAGTGCCAGAGTCAAAGACCTGCTCCACTACCTGCCAACCCTGGCTGTATTTTGAATCTCATATTTGATTTCTCTCTCCACGTACATTGAGTTTAATACATGTGAAGGCAGACTGAAGAAAACAATCAAGAAAAAGAGAAAACATGAGGAGTGGGACAAAACAGAGATCTAGAATGGGAGAGAGAGGGAGAGAGAGAGAGAGAGAGAGAGAGAGAGCGCATTCACCTCAGTCCTGTGAGAAAACCACCTCAGTCCTTTGAAGAAATTTATAAGTCTCATTGCCTACCATTCTAAAAATTAAAACCATCTACTTGGGTGGTGGCGGCGGCGCATTCCTTTATTCCCGGTTCTCAGCCTATTCTACAAGAGCTACTTCCAGGACTGGGTCCAAAGCCAGAGAGAAGAAAAGTTTGTGATTTACTTAACTTCATTATATGTGCAATGGTGTGAGGGTGTCAGATCACCCCGGAACTGCATTTACAATCACTTATGTGCTGCCATCTGGGTGCTGGGAATTGAACTCAGGACCTTTGGAAAAGCAGGCAATGCTCTTAACTGCTGAATCATCTCTCCAGCATTAAAGAATTTTTTATGGTTTATTTAACTTTATTTTACGTGCAGTGGCATGAATGTGTCAGATCATCCTGAAACTGGATTTACAGTC
The DNA here is from genome assembly GCF_982192425.1 of Myodes glareolus. Taxonomy (NCBI): domain Eukaryota; kingdom Metazoa; phylum Chordata; class Mammalia; order Rodentia; family Cricetidae; genus Myodes; species Myodes glareolus. The sequence continues at coordinate 3,628 of NW_028263366.1, read as the reverse complement.
ACTTATGTGCTGCTGCCATGTGGGTCTTGGGAATGGAACTCACTTCTTCAGGAAGAGCCACCAAGCTCTTCAATGGTGTTTTACAGATAGAAAATAAGAAAACAAGACAAAAACAAACAGATAGCCTGATCTTTAAAAGTGAGTTCCAGGACAGTCAGGACTATTACATGAAATTGCCTGAGTTCAAATCAGCAATTTCTCAATTCCAACAAGAATGTTTACAGAGAAGTCAAGAAAAAAAAAAACCAACAAATCAGGTTGAATGAAGTGCCAGAGTCAAAGGCCTGCTCCACTACCTGCCAACCCTGGCTGTATTTTGAATCTCATATTTGGTTTCTCTCTCCACGCACATTGAGTTTAATACATGTGAAAGGCAGACTGAAGGAAACAATCAAGAAAAAGAGAAAACATGAGGAGTGGGACAAAATAGAGATCTAGAATGGGAGAGAGAGAGAGAGAGAGAGAGAGAGCATTCACTTCAGTCCTGTGAGAAAACCACCTCAGCCTCATTTATAAGTCTCATTGCCCACCATTCTAAAAATTAAAACCATCTAGCTGGGTGGTGGTGGCGGCGCATTCTTTTATTCCTGGTTCTCAGCCTATTCTACAAAAGCTACTTCCAGGACAGGCTCCAAAGCCAGAGAGAAGAAATGTTTGTGATTTACTTAATTTCATTACATGTGCAATGGTGTGAGGGTGTCAGATCACCCAGGAACAGCATTTACAATCACTTATGCGCTGCCATGTGGGTGCTGGGAATTGAACTGAGATATCTCTCCTGAAAATTGAACTCAGGACCTCTGGAAGAAGAGCCAGTTCTCTTAAACTCTGAGCTATTTCTTCAGCCCTTGTTTGTTTCTTTAATTTAGGAAAAAGAATACTGTATTATTTTAATGCATGAGCACTCTCTCTGCACCCACTTCCATTCACCAAGAGAGTGCACTAGATCTCCACCCTGTGGTTTCTGGTAATTTCAGAAATTCCATCTCTGCACTTCTGATACTTTCCTTGTCCATGAAGAGGACATGAATAACATTAAAAATCAAAATCCCCTGGCAGTATTTCTTTGCCAAATGCATGACAGTTCTATATGAGACCACCCCGTAGCATTGTTTTATTTCATTTATTTTGTGATTTCTGACTCTCTCGTACATTGAGTTTAACTTCAGATTTTATTTGTTTTTCTCAGTGTTCCCATGTCTATCCCCGTGAGTGCGTGTGTGAGAGTGTGTGCCTGTGTGCGTGTGTGCGTGTGTGTGTGTGTGTGTGTGTGTGTCTGTGTGTGTCTGTGTGTGTGTGTCTGTGTCTATGTTTATGTATATGTGGGGGGGATTACAATTCAAACTATTTTAGTGAAGGCCCTTTGCAGACAAGACAGCATGGCTGTTAACTTCACCAAGATGAAAGCTTTTAGAAGGCTGCCTTTGGTAACCACCATGAGAGCTGACCTCAACAAGATGGTAGACACCATGAGGCATATTTTCAAGGTCCATTTCTTTTTCTGTCTCCTAGCCTCTAGAGCACCATGATTTGAATGCAGTGTCTCCAGATTCTCCAGCTATACATGCAAAGAAAGATACCATAAACCTTTAGGCTCCTGTCAAGGGTGAGAGGGTTCAAAAGAAAAGAAAAAAAGAAAGGAAAAGAAAAGAAAAGAAAAGAAAAGAAACGAAATGTGAAAGACAGACTGAGGGGAAAAAATTCAAGAAAAACAGAGAAGTTCCCATGAGGAATGGGACAAAGCAAAGATCTAGAGCGAAAGAGAGAGAGTGAAAGAGAGGGAGAGAGAGAGGAAAGAGAGAGGAGAGAGAGAGAGAGAGAGAGAGAGAGAGAGAGAGAGAGAATTCCCTCAAACAAACAAACAAAAAAACACCCTTACAGAACACCTGGCACACAGTGATCTCAGTCCTTTGAGAAAATTTATAAGTCCCATTGCCCACCATTGGAAAAAAAAATATCCATCTGGGTAATGGTGGCAGTGCATTTCTTTATTCTCAGTTCTCGGCCCTCAGATCAGGAGAGACAGAGGCAGACAGATTGCTGTGAGTTTGAGGCTACCTTGTTTTGCAGTGTGAGTTTCAGGACAGGCAAATGACAGACACAGAGAAACCCTGTCTTGAAAAAGAAGTGTGTTTAGGAGGCAGAGGTAGAGGCAGAGGCAGCTAGATCTGTGTGAGTCTAAGGCCAGCCTTGTCTATAAAGTGAGTTCCAGGGCAAACAAGGATACACAGGGAACCCCAAGGTAGAAAAACCACTAATAATAATAATAATAATAATAATAATAATAATAATAATAATAATAATAATCTAAGAGCTCAATTCATTGACTTCAACCACAATTCAAAAATTAAAAAATAAAACAAAGAGTGTGTCTGATCAATCAGGAACAGTGAAAGGACTATGTGGGCCAAGGGGCTGCCACAATTATGACTTGTTAAGAGGGAGGAACTGGGGGGTGGGGGAGGGAGGGAGGGAGGCAACAAAGGCAGTTTCTTGCCACCTGAATGCCTTTCAAAGACATTTCACCATAACAACCACTTGCTTCCTTTCTTGGGGATCTTTTTCACAGTTGTGTTTGTACAGCCCCACACCCCACTTCTCAAACTAAAAGTCCAAGTGTGAGAAAACCAAAACAGTCATGGAAAAATTCCCACTTGGATACCTTTTCCAAAAACAACGGTAACAAAAATATGTATACCTAAGCAGACCGATCAAGTTGTAGCCTCACCCTTGACTGGTTCAGCAAGGAGTTCTGGCTGTTAGGAAGGGCTGGCGACCTTGAATATTCCTAGTCTGTAAAATCTGGAGTCCCACGCCTACCCCGTGCCCTCAGGGGACAGGAGTGGAGGCCAGGGCCCCTGCCATGGGCGATCTCCTAGATCAGCTACAGGCTCTTATCGTTCCTGGGCCTGCTTAGAGAAAGACATGATGAGATGCAGAGAAAATTAAAACAGCCATGAAATGCTACGAAAAATTCCGACTTGGACATCATTTCCAGGAATATTGACACAGTGAATTGTTTGTTTAGAACATTTTCACTTCAGACAGAAAAAAATAAAAAAAGGTCATTTTATTCTCAGACCCTTTACAGCTCCTGAGGAATGGGGTGCTGGGGTCACAGCAGACATGGCAGAGGATGTAACTAGGCCAGGGCTCCCTTCTCAACCACCAACCAGGCCCCCAGCACTGCCTTCCTTTGTTCCGTGGTTTTTTCATTTTCTTGCTTTTAATCTTCTGTCTTTCTTTTCTCTTTCTTTCTTTCTTTCTTTCTTTCTTTCTTTCTTTCTTTCTTTTTCTTTTGGTTCAACATGTATACATTTTTGTAATTTGGTATGGGGTCTTTTCTATACAACCTGTCTCCAATTCAAGGAGGGCCACCTGCCTCTGTCTCTTAGATGATAGAAGAAAAGGGGTGTACCACAGCAACCCAGCTTTGTGTTTCGTATGTTGTTCAATTAAATTCTTGTACATGTAGTTTAATTTCAATTTTGTTTTGTTTTGTTTTTCGAGACTGGGTTTCCCTGCATAACAGTCCTAGCTGTTCTTGGAACTAGCTCCTTTCTTGAAGCCCTGGCTGGCCTCTAACTCCCAGGGATTCACCTGCCTCTGCCTCCTGTGTGCTGGGAAT
>NW_028263365.1:0-15156 GCF_982192425.1 Myodes glareolus | reverse complement strand
TATCTATCTATCTATCTATCTATCTATCTATCTAATCTCTGTATCTGTCTATCTGCTCAGCCTGACAGATTTACTTATTGACTGTTTTTATCATTTATTTTTATGCACTCTTTTATTCAGTCTTTCTTTGCTTATTTATCTGTATTTTATGTATGTATTCTCTTACTTTATTATTCTTTATTTTTTTAATTTACTTTTTTAAAAAAAAACACTTACTCTCTTTTAGATCGATTATTTCCTTCCTTCCTTCCTTCCTTCCTTCCTTCCTTCCTTCCTTCCTTCCTTTCCTCTCCTGACTGTCCTGGAAACATAACTGGCTAAGAATATGCTGGCCTCCATCTTACTGAAATGGAATTTGATGTTGTGAATTTGATGTTGGAATTTGATTTGAAATGAAATTTGATGTGGGGTAGGCGCAGGTTTGGGCACAATAGCTGATCAGATTCCCTAAAACTGTTCCAATAAAAAGCAATTCTCTCTCTCTCTCTCTCTCTCTCTCTCTCTCTCTCTCTCTCTCAGTTCAGAGATCTCTGGGACCATATACCAGCACATCTGGACTGACGGCAACATAGAAAAGAAGAAACATGGAAAGAAACATGTCCCTCCCTGCTGGACACACAGAGAGAGAGACCTCCTCCTGCTTTGGGTGGGTGACCCCCCCCCCCCCCGAGAGGTTGTAAGAACAGGATCTGAGAATGAATTTGTAGAATGGCTGCAGACAGCATTTTATGGAGAAGAGATTCCACATTTTGTGCTGTAGTTGTGAGGTAAAGAGGGGCCTGTGGACTGCGGTGGGGTGGGGTGTGGCTTCTCAGGTCCTGTCAGGGCAGGGAGGGGCTGAAGAGTGGGCGATAGAGATAGACTCCAATCATATGTTAATGTCAGGGCCTGAAGTTCCTCAAAAGGGGTTGAATGGAGACCCTTGCTTATCTAAAAAATGTCTGACCTTGGGGAAAGGACTTTTGGAAAGCAGGCACAAGGGGGGGGGGGCGGGGGGGGGGGACTCGGGGAAAGCTCCCTCTCCCTCTCGAAAGGGACTTTCGACATATCTTCATGATATCTTCTTACTTTCATGATACACTTTCACGATATCTTCTTACTCTTTTCCCAAGGATACCCTACCATTCTGATCATTCTGTACTGACTAACTTCCAATGTAAGTCAATGAAGAAATAAAGTAAGGAAACAAATAAAGAAAAAGTTCACTGTTGTTGATTGATTTTTGATTTCATAATGAAACTTTCTCTCTCTCTCTCTCTCTCTCTCTCTCTCTCTCACACACACACACACACACACACACACACACACACACACACACACACACATAAACACTTGAGTGAAATTATAAATTAATTTGTATATTAAATACAGGCCTCTTTATTCCCAGTATTCAGGAGGCAGAGTTTGAGGCTGCCAGCCTGGTCTACAAGAACAAGTTCCAGGACATGTTCCAGATTCAGAGAAACCCTGTCAAAAAAAAAAAAAACCACAAAACAATAAATAGAATAAAAACGATAAATAGACACTATTTCCTACAACTTTATTCAGGGGACAGAGTGCACTCTGAAACTCATGTTTTCCAGGCAGGGCTATGTACCTAAAGGCTATGTCAGGCTGGAGAGATAGTTTAGCGGTTCAGCAATGACTGCACTGTCTGCTCTTCCAGAGGACCCAGGTTCTATTCACATGGCAGCTCATAGCTGTCTGGAATCCTAGTTCCAAGGGGGGGGGAGAGAGAGAGAGAGAGAGATGCTTCATGTCGATATACGAACAAACTGAGAAACAAGGAAAGACGGTGCGGGTGGCTGGTGGCTGGTGGCAGGGGCTTTCAGTTCCCTGACAGCGATAAGCACATGATGGAGGAACCGCAAAGTTGTTCCACTATGTGGGTGTGATGAGAGATTGTGAGTGCGTGTCCTGTCGGAACAAAGCGAGTCCCATAGTTCATAAAAATTACCCCAATACTTCAGCATAATTCATTTCGGTCTTCCTAAGTCTGCAAATGTGTGATTAACTTGTGAGACATCAAAATTCTCAGTCACAGATAACGAGGAGATAGAGTATGCCACACAACAAAAATCAGATTCCTTGATCTAGAGCCACAATGAACATGCCTTGGAAAAGGGGGACGAGGCCCACTTGAATCACAATGTCCATCGGAGCGAGAGAAGAGTGTGCAAAGGACATGAAAGGAGAGATCGTTGTGGTCCTTCCTTTCTTCCTCTGCTCGGGAAGTGACTGAAAGATGAGACTTTGTCCGAGCGGGTTCTGACTTGAGTCTCCCCCTCTGTGGGTATTAGTCGATCCTCCCTTCTTTCTAGAGTGTGTGTCTCTCAGACGTTACCCGCTTTCCAGGGCAAAGCTTTCTAAGCCTTATTCAGAGACCTCAGCCATGTGCTCTCAGAAGAAGCCTGGTCGTATAGGGGTGGGTGCCAAACTCGCTTGCTTGATGCTTCAGACTCATGTCATTTAAGCATAGGACATAAAGATTCATCATAAAGATTCACAACACACACAAAGCCATCCTCACTTACTAACGGCCCAGGACACCCGGAGCGTTCTCAGCCAGGCTGTGTGTGGTGGGGGGGGCGTGCCTTTCATCCCAGCACTCGGGGAGGCAGAGGCAGGCAGATCTCTCTGAGTTCAAGGATGGCCTGGTTTACAGAGTGAGTTTTAGGATGGCCCAAGATACACAGAGAAACCCTTTCTTCAAAAACAAAACAAAACCACACGAAAAAAAAAAGAAAAGAAAGGAAAAAGACAAAAGAAGAGGAAAAAAGAAAACAACTGCAGTCTCTTCCCACTCTCTCACCCACTGTCTCTAAATAGTTCTCAGGTTGAACCCGGAGACCAGGGTGTCATTCATAACTGGAAAGCCAGAAACCTTAGGTTGATGCCTCAACCCTGCTAATGGCTGTGATAGAAAGCATGGTAAAATCAGGCTTTGGCGGAGCACGACTCACTCTCCCTTTTTCTAGTATGACTGGTACACAACAAAAAGGAGTGTGTGTGTGGGGGGGGTGGGGGGGCGATAAGCAGCGCTGGTATTGAAATCTCACTGACCCCTTCGGCACTCAGCGTGAATGAAGAGCATCTCTAGCAAAAGGCTACATGCTTGTCAATTCCTGACTTTGTACAATCAACTACCGTGCATCTTGGATGTGCGTTGGCCCTTTAGGGACGCAGAGAAACATCCCAGAAACTGCCCCCCTCCCAGTTCCTGAACCCTAGCCATGGAAGGCTCAAGGCCATCACATCCAGCAATCTCTCTAGTCCCTGCTAGTGGGGAACTAACTCACTTTGTCTTCCCAGGACCACTGATTTCTCCATGGTTCCCTGTGAGATCTGGGGCCAGCTTTCTTCTTCCTCACTCTGGCCTCCTCACGATCTCCGTTCTCTCTCCCAAGTAGACTCATCAGTCTAGACGACATGTCTAGAGGCGAGGAGTCTTACAGGTACTGAAAGAGTATGTCTTGAGGGCCGTTGGCGTTTCTAGGACACAGGTGACATCACAAGATTCTGAGAGCTCTCCGGGATACGGTAGAATTTCCAGAGAAGGGACTGCTGATGTCATGAGGCATGGGACTTTACCTCCTTGCAACTATTTCTCCCTGAACTGACTGAGTGCAAGCTGAGGTTTGCTTTCCAGGAGTCTGTCCCGTGACACAGAGGAAGCCATTCAGTATCTCCTCTTTCCGAAACCAGAAATTTCTCTCTCTCTCTGCTTCATGAAAGTCTTTTCACGACTCCCTCCACCCATGGGGAGTTAGTTGAACGCACACTTTTTTCATGAATGGACCTTCTTCTCCTGAACGGATATTCATACTCAGTCATCTGAAAAATTAGGCCAGGATGATACGGAGGATGAGGGCTGAGTCCTCTGAAGTGAACAAGCACCTAGGGAAGGCTAAACTGAAGGGAATTTGACTCTGAGTGGCAAGAGATGTATAGCTGCCCCTCAGCTTCAGAAGAGCTGCTGCAAATGCACGGAGGAGGCAGACATATCAGGCTGAGGGACCAACTGGGCTCTCCGCATCTTCCCGCAGCGTCAGAGCTGTGTGGAGGGGCCGTGTTCAGAGGGAAAGGGCGTTTTCTAGAACAGCACACATTTTTTTTTTTGATTTTCGAGACAGGGTTGCTCTGTAGCTTTTGGTGCCTGTCCTGGAACTAGCTCTTGGAGATCAGGCTGGCCTCAAACTCACAAGTGGAGTGCTGGGATTCAAGGTGTGAGCCACCACCGCCTGGCAATTTTTTTTAAAAAAAAAACTCAGACAAAACTTGACCCAAAACATCCTACAGGGTTGGAGGTCATTAAGTTAGTTAGTCTAATGCTGGTGGGGACTGTGTTGGGCTGAGATAAGGTGGATGGTGAATTATTTTTGAGATGATTCCGTGCTAGCTCCTCATTAAGTCTCATTCTAAAGCGGTCAACTTTAAAATGAAATCCTTACGATGCATTCTCTATTGTTAGGAACACACAGTGCATCATTCCTTGTTTTTGCCATCTGTAAAGGCACAGCAGTGGGACTGGAGAGATGGCTGAGAGGTCAGGAGCCCTGGCTGCTCTTCCAGAAAGGAAGGAAGAAAGAAAGAAAGAAAGAAAGAAAGAAAGAAAGAAAGAAAGAAAGAGATCTGGTGCCCTTTTCTGCTCTGTGGGCATGCATGGAAGCAGACTGTTGTATACGCAATAAATAGATAGATAGATAGATAGATAGATAGATAGATAGATAGATAGATAGATAGCACGGCAGCTCTGATGCCCCTGTCACTCTGGGGATGCAACACTTCTGAAGTAACTTTCCACAGTCTACTTCATTATGATGCAGTCTCATTTTTAATCAATATTTAGAACAACCGCTGATTGGAGCAGAATTTTACAATTTTTAAAACACATTTTAAAACCTTAAAACCATGACGCTTATATTTCTGGCTTTCTTTTTTCCCTACAAGTGGTCATTTTACTTAAATGATGTAACAGGTGAAGATTCTTGTATAGATTTTAGTAGAAGAGTGTACCTGAGGTAGCTAGCTGCTAGGGAGTGAAGGAAGGAACAAGAACTCTTATCGACTGAGGCATGCCAGTCTCCCTTAGGGCCCAGTAAAGGGTCTTAGGCCAGAACATACATCTGTTTCCTGAGTTAAAGCTTTAGCTGTTGTTTGTCTGAGAGTGCCAGGCTCGGCGGTGCAGCTGAGCCTTTTTCTTACTGGGCCGGGATGGTCCACACCTGCTTCCAAGAGTATTGCTTATTCCGTGTAGCCTGTGGTGGGAAAAAACGGGAGGAACTGGGATGACTTCCCTTTGGTCTTCATTGTCAACAACAGCAGCATCTAGATTCACCCTCTGGCTTTCAAAGCAAGAGGGTTTATTGGCTGTGTCTCTGGGGGTCAGAGCAGTAGGATTTCGGGTGACAGAACCAAGGAAGAAGTCATACTCGAAAGCCAAATCATACTCCGGACGTGACTCCGCTGACACTAGCATGTGGCTAACTGATTTAGGAGGTTTCACTCCTCTGGAAGGTGGTAAGTAGTGCCATCCCTGGGCATGTGAGCTTGGGCCATAGAGGAAAGCTGGCTGAGCAGAACAGTAAGCGACACGCCGTCCTCTCTCTGTGGTTTCAAACCCTGTCCTGGGGATTTTGCATTGGCTTTCCTTGATCGTGGATTCTCAGACAGACCTTAATCCCGAAACAGAATTGGGGATGGGGGAGACAACCTACCTACCTACTTTAACGAGGGAAGTATTTGGCTCAATGCATGAGATCATCTGTTAAGGTTTCTGTTGCCCAACTTGTCTCATGCTGGGAGAGCTTCCCTCATGACCTGTTTCAAACTTGGTAGTACTGAGCAAGTCTGAACTGCATTTGCCTAAGGGATTCGCTACAGAGAATCCCAGGCACTGCCATCGTGTAGTCAGTTGACAATATAGACTATTTGTACTGAACGAGTAGGTAGGTAACTGCCACACTATTTCATTAGGTGCAAAGGAACACACACAGCAGCAACCTCTTTAAGGTCCAAGGACTACTGCAAAGTCACATCTAATGACTAAGAACGAAAGTGCTACATCACTCGCAATTCCCCTGCCTTTCTGCGTGAACGTCACAAAATACTCCCCCAGGGTGGACAGACAGACAGAATTGACCGAAACGAGGGATCTATTTACAGGATAGCCAATATCTTCAAATTTGGGGCACACACAAAGATTTCTTATCACAGACCTTCCACGAGTCATGTAACAACTTCCGGGTGTTGGAGAGGTTTTGCGAATTGTTATGACAGGTGAATTCTGTGAATTGTTTCATTTTTTATTTATGTATTCACTCATTCATTCATCCATCCATTCATCCATTTAGCTGTCTGTCTGTCTGTCTGTCTATCTATCTATCTATCTATCTATCTATTTATCTATCTATCTAATTAGTTATTCTGTATATATGTCTGCAGGCCAGAAGAGATCACCAGATCAAACTCAGAAGCTCTGGACATGCTCTTAACCTCTGAGTCATCTCTCCAGCCCCAGTTCCTTACTTTTTCAAGAAGTCTACTTGTTTGCTCATCTCTTTATTTCCCCTTCTGTGTGTGACATGTACAGATGGGGCCGGGAGACAAGGGGGCTAGTATGGTGAGAGGAAGGCGCCTGCTGGTCATCCAGTGGTAAATAAGGCTGGGAATAGCTGACTATTAATTCATTAGAATACTATTAAAACGGTTCCAGTAGAAAGCAATTGCTTTCTTTTCTCTTTGCCCAGAGATCAGACTGACTGCAACTTGGAAAGAAGTCGACCCTGCTGGACAGCGACCTCCTGACTCCTGCTTTGGGTGGGTGACCCAAAGAGGTTGTAAAGACAAGATCTGAGAATGAATTCATCGAATGGCCGCCAGCAGCAGCATTTTATTGAGAAGAGAGTCCACATTTTATGCTGTTTAGTTACTTAGATGAAGAGGGGCTTGTGAACTGGCATGGGGTGTGGCTTCTCAAGACAGGTCAGGTCAGGTCGGGTCAGGGAGGGGCTGAGGAGTGAGTGTAGCCACAGCATTGGCCTTGACAATAGCCGCCAGTCATATGTTAATGTCAGGACCTGAGAGTTCCTCAAAAGAGAATGCCTGACCTTGGGAAAAGGACCTGTGGGAAGCAGGCACTAGAAACTGTGGCTTCATAGTTTACCAGAAAGCTCCCTCCTGAAAGGGAAAGTCATGATGGATATCTTTTCGCAAGGATCATTCTGGACTGACTGTCAATAAATAAATAAACTATGAACAAACAAACAATAAATAAAAAGTTCACTGTTGTTGATTGACTTTTGATTTCATAATGAAACTTTCTCTCTCTCTCTCTCTCTCTCTCTCTCACACACACACACACACACACACACACACACACACACACACACACACACAAAACAAGCTATACATTAAAAGGAAGCACAACACCTTTACTCAGGGGGCAAAGTGAACTCTGTGAACTCTGAAGGTCATGTTTTCCAGGCAGGACTATGTAGACTCTCCATGTTGGGCTGCAGAGATAGTTTCCCAGTTAAACACTGACTGCTCTTCCAGAGGACCTGGGTTCAATTCCCGGTATCCACATCCACATGTCCACATGGCAGCTCACAGCTGTCTGTAATCCCAGTTCCAGGGACCTGAGAGCCATGATCAAAACACAAATGCACATAAGATAAAAATAAATATTTTTTTAAATAAACAGAGAGAGAGAGAGAGAGAGAGAGAGAGAGAGAGAGAGAGAGAATATATAAACAAACCGAGAAACAAGGAAAGATGGTGCAGGCTGGCTGGTGGGCTTTCAGTTCCCTGACAACAATAAGCACATGATGGAGGAACCACAAAGTTGTTACACTATGTGTGTGTGATGAGAGATTGTGAGTGTGTGTCCTATCAGAACAAAGTGAGTCCCATAGTTGATGAAAATTACTCCCAAGTTTTCAAATGTGTGATCAACGTGTGACAGGTTGGGCTAGAGATGCTGAGAACTGGGGTTCACCCAGGGGAGCCCTCAATGCAAGAGCAGACACTCGCTCCCATGAAGAGTGAGGGATGGATTATTCCTGCACTCAAGTTTAAGGAAGGATGAAGGGCTTTCCTTAAACTCACAGATATGAAAACCACTCACAGATATGAAATCCACTCACAGAAATTGCAGTCTCAGCCGGGCTGTGGTGTGTGGTGGTGGGGGCATGCCTTTCATCCCAGCACTCAGGGAGGCAGAGGCAGACAGATCTCTGTGAGTTCAAGGATAGCATGATTTACAGAGTGAGTTTTAGGACAGCCCAAGATACACAGAGAAACCCTTTCTTGAAAAACAAAACAAAACAACACATAAAAGAAAAGAAAGGAAAAAGAGAAAAGAAGAAGAAGCAAGAAAAAATTGCAATCTCGTCCCACTCTCTCATCCATTGGCTCTAAAGAGCTCTCAGACTGGACTGAAGACCAGGGTGTCATTCATAACTGGGATGCCAGAAACCTTAGGTTGATGCTTCAACCCTGCTAATAATGGCTGTGATAGAAAGCATGGTAAAACAAGGCTTGGGCGGAGCACAACTCCCCGTTTCCTATTATGACTGGTACACAACAAAAAGGAGTTCAGGGGGGGGGGCGATGTGCAGTGCTGGTATTGAAATCTCACTGATCCCTTCCGCACTCAGTGTGAAGAGCATCTCCAGCAAAAGGCTACATGCTTGTCAATTCCTGACTTTGTCCAATCAACTACTGTGCATCTTTGATGTGCGTTGGCCCTTTAGGGACGCAGAGAAACATCCCAGAAAACCCCCAGTTCCTGAACCCTAGCCCTGGAAGGCTCAAGACCACCACATCCAGCAATCTCTCTAGTCCCTGCTAGTGGGGAACTAACTCATTTTGTCTTCCCAGGACCACTGATTTCTCCATGGTTCCCTGTGAGATCTGGGGCCAGCTTTCTTCTTCCCTCACTCTGGCCTCCTCACGATCTCCGTTCTCTCTCCCAAGTAGACTCATCAGTCTAGACGACATGTCTAGAAGCGAGGAGTCTTACAGATATTGAAAGAGTGTGTCTTGAGGGCCGTTGGCGTTTCTAGGACACAAGTGACATCACAAGATTCTGAGAGCTCTCCGGGATACGGTAGAATTTCCAGAGAAGGGACTGACGATGTCATCAGGCATGGGCTTTTACCTCCTTGCAACTCTTTCTCCCTGAACTGACTGAGTGCAAGCTGAGGTTTGCTTTCCAGGAGTCTGTCCCGTGACACAGAGGAAGCCATTCAGTATCTCCTCTTTCCGAAACCAGAAATTTCTCTCTCTCTGCTTCATGAAAATCTTTTCACGACTCCCTCCACCCATGGGGAGTTAGTTGAACGCACACTTTTTTCATGAATGGACCTTCTTCTCCTGAACGGATATTCATACTCAGTCATCTGAAAAATTAGGCCAGGATGATACGGAGGATGAGGGCTGAGTCCTCTGAAGTGAACAAGCACCTAGGGAAGGCTAAACTGAAGGGAATTTGACTCTGAGTGGCAAGAGATGAATAGCTACCCCTCAGCCCCAGAACAGCTGTTGCAAATGCACGGAGGCAGACATATCAGGCCGAGGGACCAACTGGGCTCTCTGCATCTTCCCGCAGCGTCAGAGCTGTGTGGAGGGGCCGTGTTCAGAGGGAAAGGGCATTTTCTAGAACAGCACACATTTTTTTTTTGATTTTCGAGACAGGGTTGCTCTGTAGCTTTTGGTGCCTGTCCTGGAACTAGCTCTTGGAGATCAGACTGGCCTCAAACTCACAAGTGGAGTGCTGGGATTCAAGGTGTGAGCCACCACCGCCTGGCAATTTTTTTTTTTAAAAAAAACTCAGACAAAACTTGACCCAAAACATCCTACAGGGTTGGAGGTCATTAAGTTAGTTAGTCTAATGCTGGTGGAGACTGTGTTGGGCTGAGATAAGGTGGATGGTGAATTATTTTTGAGAGGATTCCGTGCTAGCTTCTCATTAAGTCTCATTCTAAAGCGGTCAACTTTAAAATGAAATCCTTACGATGCATTCTCTATTGTTAGGAACACACAGTGCATCATTCCTTGTTTTTGCCATCTGTAAAGGCACAGCAGTGGGACTGGAGAGATGGCTGCGAGGTCAGGAGCCCTGGCTGCTCTTCCAGAAAGGAAGAAAGAAAGAAAGAAAGAAAGAAAGAAAGAAAGAAAGAAAGAGATCTGGTGCCCTTTTCTGCTCTGTGGGCATGCATGGAAGCAGACTGTTGTATACGCAATAAATAATAGATAGATAGATAGATAGATAGATAGATAGATAGATAGATAGATAGATAGATAGATAGCACGGCAACTCTGATGCCCCTGTCACTCTGGGGATGCAACACTTCTGAAGTAACTTTCCCCAGTCTGCTTCATTATGATGCAGTCTCATTTTTAATCAACATTTAGAACAACCGCTGATTGGAGCAGAATATTACATTTTTTAAAACACATTTTATAACCTTAAAACCATGACGCTTATATTTCTGGCTTTCTTTTTCCCTACAGTGGTAATTTTACTTAAATGATGTAACAGGTGAAGATTCTTGTATAGATTTTAGTAGAAGAGTGTACCTGAGGTAGCTAGCTGCTAGGGAATGAAGGAAGGAACAAGAACTCTTATCGACTGAGGCATATCAGTCTCCCTTAGGGCCCAGCAAAGGGTCTTAGGCCAGAACATACATCTGTTTCTTGAGTTAAAGATTTAGCTTTAAATCTTTTTAAAAGATTTTTTTAGTTAAAGATCGGCGGTGCAGCTGAGCCTTTTTCTTACTGGGCCGGGATGGTCCACACCTGCTTCCAAGAGTATTGCTTATTCCGTGTAGCCTGTGGTGGGAAAAAACGGGAGGAACTGGGATGGCATCCCTTTGGTCTTCATTGTAAACAACAGCAGCATCTAGATTCACCCTCTGGCTTTCAAAGCAAGAGGGTTTATTGGCTATGTCTCTGGGGGTCAGAGAAGCAGGATTTCAGGCGACAGAACCAAGGAAGAAGCCATACTCGAAAGCCAAATCATACTCCGGATGTGACTCCACTGACATTAGCATGTGGCTAACTGATTTAGGAGGTTTCACTCCTCTGGAAGGTGGTAAGTAGTGCCATCCCTGGGCATGTGAGCTTGGGCCATAGAGGAAAGCTGGCTGAGCAGAACAGTAAGCGACACGCCGTCCTCTCTCTGTGGTTTCAAACCCTGCCCTGGGGATTTTGCATTGGCTTTCCTTGATCACGGATTCTCAGACAGACCTTAACCCCCGAAACAGAATTGGGGATGGGGGAGACAACCTACCTACCTACCTACTTTAACGAGGGAAGTATTTGGCTCAATGCATGAGATCATCTGTTAAGGTTTCTGTTGCCCAACTTGTCTCATGCTGGGAGAGCTTCCCTCATGACCTGTTTCAAACTTGGTAGTACTGAGCAAGTCTGAACTGCATTTGCCTACAGAGAATCCCAGGCACTGCCATCGTGTAGTCAGTTGACAGTATAGACTATTTGTACTGAACGAGTAGGTAGGTAACTGCCACACTATTTCATTAGGTGCAAAGGAACACACACAGCAGCAACCTCTTTAAGGTCCAAGGACTACTGCAAAGTCACATCTAATGACTAAGAACGAAAGTGCTACATCACTCGCAATTCCCCTGCCTTTCTGCGTGAACGTCACAAAATACTCCCCCAGGGTGGACAGACAGACAGAATTGACCGAAACGAGGGATCTATTTACAGGATAGCCAATATCTTCAAATTTGGGGCACACACAAAGATTTCTTATCACAGACCTTCCACGAGTCATGTAACAACTTCCGGGTGTTGGAGAGGTTTTGTGAATTGTTATGACAGGTGAATTCTGTGAATTGTTTCATTTTTTATTTATGTATTCACTCATTCATTCATCCATCCATTCATCCATTTAGCTGTCTGTCTGTCTGTCTGTCTGTCTGTCTATCTATCTATCTATCTATTTAGTTATTCTGTATATATGTCTGCAGGCCAGAAGAGATCACCAGATCAAACTCAGAAGCTCTTAACCTCTGAGCCATCTCTCCAGCCCCAGTTCCTTACTTTTTCAAGAAATCTACTTGTTTGCTCATCTATTTATTTCCCCTTCTGTGCGTGACATGTACAGATGGGGCCGGGAGACAAGGGAGCTAGTGTGGTGAGAGGAAGGCGCCCGCTGGTCATCCAATGGTAAATAAGGCTGGGAATAGCTGACTATTAATTCATTAGAATACGATTAAAACTGTTCCAGTAGAAAGCAATTGCTTTCTTTTCTCTTTGCCCAGAGATCAGACTGACTGCAACTTGGAAAGAAGTCGACCCTGCTGGACAGAGACCTCCTGACTCCTGCTTTGGGTGGGTGACCTGAAGAGGTTGTAAGGACAAGATCTGAGAATGAATTCATCTTATGGCTGCCAGCAGCATTTTATTGAGAAGAGATTCCACATTTTATGCTGTTTAGTTACTTAGATGAAGAGAGGGAGGCCTGTGAACTGGCATGGGGTGTGGCTTCTCAAGACAGGTCAGGTCAGGTCGGGTCAGGGAGGGGCTGAGGAGTAAGTGTAGCCACAGCGTTGGCCTTGACAATAGCCGCCAGTCATATGTTAATGTCAGAACCTGAGAGTTCCTCAAAAGAGAATGCCTGACCTTGGGAAAAGGACTTGTGGGAAGCAGGCACTAGAAACTGTGGCTTCATAGTTTACCAGAGAGCTCCCTCCTGAAAGGGAAAGTCATGATGGATATCTTTTCGCAAGGATCATTCTGGACTGACTGTCAATAAATAAATAAACTATGAACAAACAAACAATAAATAAAAAGTTCACTGTTGTTGATTGACTTTTGATTTCATAATGAAACTTTCTCTCTCTCTCTCTCTCTCTCTCTCTCTCTCTCTCTCTCACACACACACACACACACACACACACAAACACACACACACACAAAACAAACTATACATTAAAAGAAAGCACAACACCTTTACTCAGGGGGCAAAGTGAACTCTGTGAACTCTGAAGGTCATGTTTTCCAGGCAGGACTATGTAGAGAGATGCTCCATGTCGGGCTGCAGAGATAGTTTCCTGGTTAAACACTGACTGCTCTTCCAGAGGACCTGGGTTCAATTCCCAGTATCCACATCCACATGGCAGCTCACAGCTGTCTGTAATCCCAGTTCCAGGGACCTGAGAGCCATGATCAAAACACAAATGCACATAAGATAAAAATAAATATTTTTTTAAATAAACAGAGAGAGAGAGAATATATAAACAAACCGAGAAACAAGGAAAGATGGTGCAGGCTGGCTGGTGGGCTTTCAGTTCCCTGACAGCAATAAGCACATGATGGAGGAACCACAAAGTTGTTATACTATGTGTGTGTGATGAGAGATTGTGAGTGTGTGTCCTGTCAGAACAAAGTGAGTCCCATAGTTGATGAAAATTACCCCCAAGTTTTCAAATGTGTGATCAACGTGTGACAGGTTGGGCTAGAGATGCTGAGAACTGGGGTTCACCCAGGGGAGCCCTCAATACAAGAGCAGACACTCGCTCCCATGAAGAGTGAGGGATGGATTATTCCTGCACTCAAGTTTAAGGAAGGATGAAGGGCTTTCCTTAAACTCACAGATATGAAAACCACTCACAGATAGGAAATCCACTCACAGAAATTGCAGTCTCAGCCGGGCTGTGGTGTGTGGTGGTGGGGGCATGCCTTTCATCCCAGCACTCCAGGGAGGCAGAGGCAGACAGATCTTTGTGAGTTCAAGGATGGCATGATTTACAGAGTGAGTTTTAGGATGGCCCAAGATACGCAGAGAAAACCTTTCTTCAAAAACAAAACAAAACAACACAGAAAAAGAAAAGAAAAGAAAAAGACAAAAGAAGAAGCAAGAAAAAAAATTGCAATCTCGTCCCACTCTCTCATCCATTGGCTCTAAAGAGCTCTCAGACTGAACTGGAGACCAGGGTGCCATTCATAACTGGGATGCCAGAAACCTTACGTTGATGCTTCAACCCTGCTAATAACGGCTGTGATATAAAGCGTGGTAAAATCAGGCTTTGGCGGAGCACGACTCCCCTTTTCCTATTATGACTGGTACACAACAAAAAGGAGCTGGGGGGCGGGGGCGTGATGTGCAGTGCCGGTATTGAAATCTCACTGATCCCTTCCACATTCAGTGTGAATGAAGAGCGTCTCCAGCAAAAGGCTACATGCTTGTCCATTCCTGACTTTGTCAAATCAACTATCATGCATCTTTGATGTGCGTTGGCCCTTTAGGGACGCAGAGAAACATCCCAGAAACTGCCCCCCCCCCAGTTCCTGAACCCTAGCCCTGGAAGGCTCAAGGCCATCACATCCAGCAATCTCTCTAGTCCCTGCTAGTGGGGAACTAACTCACTTTGTCTTCCCAGGACCACTGATTTCTCCATGGTTCCCTGTGAGATCTGGGGCCAGCTTTCTTCTTCCCTCACTCTGGCCTCCTCACGATCTCCGTTCTCTCTCCCAAGTAGACTCATCAGTCTAGACGACATGTCTAGAAGCGAGGAGTCTTACAGGCACTGAAAGAGTGTGTCTTGAGGGCCGTTGGCATTTCTAGGACACAGGTGACATCACAAGATTCTGAGAGCTCTCCGGGATATGGTAGAATTTCCAGAGAAGGGACTGCTGATGTCATGAGGCATGGGCTTTTTATCTCCTTGCAACTATTTCTCCCTGAACTGACTGAGTGCAAGCTGAGGTTTCCTTTCCAGGAGTCTGAACTGTGACAAAGAGGAAGCCATTCAGTATCTCCTCTTTCCAAAACCAGAAACTCTCTCTCTGCTTCATTAAAATCTTTTCACGACTCCCTCCACCCATGGGGAGTTGGCTGAACACACACTTTTTTCATGAATGGACCTTCTTCTCCTGAACGGATATTCATACTCAGTCATCTGAAAAATTAGGCCAGGATGATACGGAGGATGAGGGCTGAGTCCTCTGAAGTGAACAAGCACCTAGGGAAGGCTAAACTGAAGGGAATTTGACTCTGAGTGGCAAGAGATGAATAGCTACCCCTCAGCCCCAGAACAGCTGCTGCAAATGCACGGAGGTAGCCATATCAGGCTGAGGTACCTACCAGCTGGGCTCTCTGCATCTTCCCGCATCATCAGAGCT
>NW_028263364.1:0-15763 GCF_982192425.1 Myodes glareolus | reverse complement strand
GTGAAGCAACACTCCATTCACTTCGCACAGTGAATTGAAGTGTTGGAACAGACTGCTTCTCTTTCAGAGAAACGCATGTGAATTTCTGTTGAATGCTTGTAAGTAGCTTAAGGGACTTTCAAAGGAAAGTGATTTTCTCTGAAAGGACAGCATTTAGAAAGTGAAGCAACATTCCATTCACTTCGCACAGTGAATTGAAGTGTTGGAAGAGACTGCTTCTCTTTCAGTGAAACGCATGTGAATTTATGTTGAATGCTTGTAAGTAGCTTAAGGCACTTTCAAAGGAAAGTGATTTTCTCTGAAAGGACAGCATTTACAAAGTGAAGCAACAGTCCATTCACTTCGCACTGTGAATTGAAGTGTTGGAACAGACTGCTTCTCTTTCAGAAAAACTCATGTGTATTTCTGTTGAATGCTTATTAGTAGCTTAAGGCACTTTCAAAGGAAATTGATTTTCTCTGAAAGGACAGCATTTAGAAAGTGAAGCAACACTCCATTCACAATGCACAGTGAATTGAAGTGTTGGAACAGACTACTTCTCTTTCAGAGAAACAGATATGAGTTTTTTGTGAATCCTTGTAAGTAGTTTAAGGCACTTTCATAGGAAAGTGATTTTCTCTGAAAGGACAGCATTTAGAAAGTGAAGCAACACTCCATTCACTTCGCACAGTGAATTGAAGTGTTGGAACAGACTGCTTCTCTTTCAGTGAAACGCATGTGAATTTCTGTTGAATGCTTGTAAGTAGCTTAAGGCACTTTCAAAGGAAAGTGATTTTCTCTGAAAGGACAGCATTTACAAAGTGAAGCAACAGTCCATTCACTTCGCACTGTGAATTGAAGTGTTGGAACAGACTGCTTCTCTTTCAGAGAAACGCATGTGAATTTCTGTTGAATGCTTGTAAGTAGATTAAGGAACTTTCAAAGGAAAGTGATTTTCTCTGAAAGGACAGCATTTACAAAGTGAAGCAACAGTCCATTCACTTCGCACTGTGAATTGAAGTGTTGGAACAGACTGCTTCTCTTTCAGAGAAACGCATGTGTATTTCTGTTGAATGCTTATGAGTAACTTAAGGCACTTTCAAAGGAAAGTGATTTTCTCTGAAAGGACAGCATTTAGAAAGTAAAGCAACACTCCATTCACAACGCACAGTGAATTGAAGTGTTGGAACAGACTACTTTTCTTTCAGAGAAACAGATATGAGTTTTTTGTGAATGCTTGTAAGTAGCTTAAGGCACTTTCAAAGGAAAGTGATTTTCTCTGA
Source organism: Myodes glareolus (assembly GCF_982192425.1). Taxonomy (NCBI): domain Eukaryota; kingdom Metazoa; phylum Chordata; class Mammalia; order Rodentia; family Cricetidae; genus Myodes; species Myodes glareolus. The sequence goes on along the minus strand of NW_028263364.1, from coordinate 14,501 downwards.
AAGGACAGCATTTAGAAAGTGAAGCAACACTCCATTCCCTTCGCACAGTGAATTGAAGTGTTGGAACAGACTGCTTCTCTTTCAGTGAAATGCAAGTGAATTTCTGTTGACTGCTTGTAAGTTGCTTAAGGCACTTTCAAAGGAAAGTGATTTTCTCTGAAAGGACAGCATTTAGAAAGTGAAGCAACACTCCATTCACTTCGCACAGTGAATTGAAATGTTCTAACAGACTGCTTCTCTTTCAGTGAAACGCATGTGAATTTCTGTTGAATGCTTGAAAGTAGCTTAAGGCACTTTCAAAGGAAAGTGATTTTCTCTGAAAGGACATCATTTAGAAAGTGAAGCAACACTCCGTTCACTTCACATAGTGAATTGAAGTGTTGGAACAGACTGCTTCTCTTTCAGAGAAACGCATGTGAATTTCTGTTGAATGCTTGTAAGTAGCTTAAGGCACTTTCAAAGAAAAGTGATTTTCTCTGAAAGGACAGCATTTAGAAAGTGAAGCAACACTCCATTCACAACGCACAGTGAATTGAAGTGTTGGAACAGACTACTTCTCTTTCAGAGAAACAGATATGAGTTTTATGTGAATGCTTGTAAGTAGCTTAAGGCACTTTCAAAGGAAAGTGATTTTCTCTGAAAGGACAGCATTTAGAAAGTGAAGCAACACTCCATTCACTTAGCACAGTGAACTGAAGTGTTGGAACAGACTGCTTCTCTTTCAGTGAAATGCATGTGAATTTCTGTTGAATGCTTGTAAGTAGCTTAAGGCACTTCCAAAGGAAAGTGATTTTCTCTAAAAGGACAGCATTTAGAAAGTGAAGCAACACTCCATTCACTTCGCACAGTGAATTGAAGTGTTGGAACAGACTGCTTCTCTTTCAGTGAAATGCATGTGAATTTCTGTTGAATGCTTGTAAGTAGCTTAAGGCACTTTCAAAGGAAAGTGATTTTCTCTGAAAGGACAGCATTTACAAAGTGAAGCAACAGTCCATTCACTTCGCACTGTGAATTGAAGTGTTGGAACAGACTGCTTCTCTTTCAGAGAAACGCATGTGAATTTCTGTTGAATGATTGTAAGTAGATTAAGGAACTTTCAAAGGAAAGTGATTTTCTCTGAAAAGACAGCATTTACAAAGTGAAGCAACAGTCCATTCACTTCGCACTGTGAATTGAAGTGTTGGAACAGACTGCTTCTCTTTCAGAGAAACGCATGTGTATTTCTGTGAATGCTTATGAGTAGCTTAAGGCACTTTCAAAGGAAAGTGATTTTCTCTGAGAGGACAGCATTTAGAAAGTGAAGCAACACTCCATTCACAACGCACAGTGAATTGAAGTGTTGGAACAGACTACTTCTCTTTCAGAAAAACAGATATGAGTTTTTTGTGAATGCTTGTAAGTAGCTTAAGGCACTTTCAAAGGAAAGTGATTTTCTCTGAAAGGACAGCATTTAGAAAGTGAAGCAACACTCCATTCACTTCGCACAGTGAATTGAAGTGTTGGAACAGACTGCTTCTCTTTCTGTGAAATGCATGTGAATTTCTGTTGAATGCTTGTAAGTAGCTTAAGGCACTTTCAAAGGAAAGTGATTTTCTCTGAAAGGACAGCATTTAGGAAGTGAAGCAACACTCCATTCACTTCGCACAGTGAATTGAAGTGTTGGAACAGACTGCTTCTCTTTCAGAGAAATGCATGTGTATTTCTGTTGAATGCTTATGAGTAGCTTAAGGCACTTTCAAAGGAAAGTGATTTTCTCTGAAAGGACAGCATTTAGAAAGTGAAGCAACACTCCATTCACAACGCACAGTGAATTGAAGTGTTGGAACAGACTACTTCTCTTTCAGAGAAACAGATATGAGTTTTTTGTGAATGCTTGTAAGTAGCTTAAGGCACTTTCAAAGGAAAGTGATTTTCTCTGAAAGGACAGCATTTAGAAAGTGAAGCAACACTCCATTCACTTCGCACAGTGAATTGAAGTGTTGGAACAGACTGCTTCTCTTTCAGTGAAATGCAAGTGAATTTCTGTTGAATGCTTGTAAGTAGCTTAAGGCACTTTCAAAGGAAAGTGATATTCTCTGAAAGGACAGCATTTAGAAAGTGAAGCAACACTCCATTCACTTCGCACAGTGAATTGAAATGTTGGAACAGACTGCTTCTCTTTCAGTGAAACGCATGTGAATTTCTGTTGAATGCTTGAAAGTAGCATAAGGCACTTTCAAAGGAAAGTGATTTTCTCTGAAAGGACAGCATTTAGAAAGTGAAGCAACACTCCATTCACAACGCACAGTGAATTGAAGTGTTGGAACAGACTACTTCTCTTTCAGAGAAACAGATATGAGTTTTTTGTGAATGCTTGTAAGTAGCTTAAGGCACTTTCAAAGGAAAGTGATTTTCTCTGAAAGGACAGCATTTAGAAAGTGAAGCAACACTCCATTCACTGCGCACAGTGAACTGAAGTGTTGGAACAGACTGCTTCTCTTTCAGTGAAATGCATGTGAATTTCTGTTGAATGCTTGTAAGTAGCTTAAGGCACTTTCAAAGGAAAGTGATTTTCTCTGAAAGGACAGCATTTAGAAAGTGAAGCAACACTCCATTCACTTCGCACAGTGAATTGAAGTGGTGGAACAGACTGCTTCTCTTTCAGAGAAACGCATGTGAATTTCTGTTGAATGCTTGTAAGTAGCTTAAGGGACTTTCAAAGGAAAGTGATTTTCTCTGAAAGGACAGCATTTAGAAAGTGAAGCAACATTCCATTCACTTCGCACAGTGAATTGAAGTGTTGGAACAGACTGCTTCTCTTTCAGTGAAACGCATGTGAATTTATGTTGAATGCTTGTAAGTAGCTTAAGGCACTTTCAAAGGAAAGTGATTTTCTCTGAAAGGACAGCATTTACAAAGTGAAGCAACAGTCCATTCACTTCGCACTGTGAATTGAAGTGTTGGAACAGACTGCTTCTCTTTCAGAGAAACGCATGTGTATTTCTGTTGAATGCTTATTAGTAGCTTAAGGCACTTTCAAAGGAAATTGATTTTCTCTGAAAGGACAGCATTTAGAAAGTGAAGCAACACTCCATTCACAACGCACAGTGAATTGAAGTGTTGGAACAGACTACTTCTCTTTCAGAGAAACAGATATGAGTTTTTTGTGAATCCTTCTAAGTAGCTTAAGGCACTTTCATAGGAAAGTGATTTTCTCTGAAAGGACAGCATTTAGAAAGTGAAGCAACACTCCATTCACTTCGCGCAGTGAATTGAAGTGTTGGAACAGACTGCTTCTCTTTCTGTGAAACGCATGTGAATTTCTGTTGAATGCTTGTAAGTAGCTTAAGGCACTTTCAAAGTAAAGTGATTTTCTCTGAAAGGACAGCATTTACAAAGTGAAGCAACAGTCCATTCACTTCGCACTGTGAATTGAAGTGTTGGAACAGACTGCTTCTCTTTCAGAGAAACGCATGTGAATTTCTGTTGAATGCTTGTAAGTAGATTAAGGAACTTTCAAAGGAAAGTGATTTTCTCTGAAAGGACAGCATTTACAAAGTGAAGCAACAGTCCATTCACTTCGCAATGTGAATTGAAGTGTTGGAACAGACTGCTTCTCTTTCAGAGAAACGCATGTGTATTTCTGTTGAATGCTTATGAGTAGCTTAAGGCACTTTCAAAGGAAATTGATTTTCTCTGAAAGGACAGCATTTAGAAAGTGAAGCAACACTCCATTCACAACGCACAGTGAATTGAAGTGTTGGAACAGACTACTTCTCTTTCAGAGAAACAGATATGAGTTTTTTGTGAATCCTTCTAAGTAGCTTAAGGCACTTTCATAGGAAAGTGATTTTCTCTGAAAGGACAGCATTTAGAAAGTGAAGCAACACTCCATTCACTTCGCGCAGTGAATTGAAGTGTTGGAACAGACTGCTTCTCTTTCTGTGAAACGCATGTGAATTTCTGTTGAATGCTTGTAAGTAGCTTAAGGCACTTTCATAGTAAAGTGATTTTCTCTGAAAGGACAGCATTTACAAAGTGAAGCAACAGTCCATTCACTTCGCACTGTGAATTGAAGTGTTGGAACAGACTGCTTCTCTTTCAGAGAAACGCATGTGAATTTCTGTTGAATGCTTGTAAGTAGATTAAGGAACTTTCAAAGGAAAGTGATTTTCTCTGAAAGGACAGCATTTACAAAGTGAAGCAACAGTCCATTCACTTCGCACTGTGAATTGAAGTGTTGGAACAGACTGCTTCTCTTTCAGAGAAACGCATGTGTATTTCTGTTGAATGCTTATGAGTAGCTTAAGGCACTTTCAAAGGAAAGTGATTTTCTCTGAAAGGACAGCATTTAGAAAGTGAAGCAACACTCCATTCACAACGCACAGTGAATTGAAGTGTTGGAACAGACTACTTCTCTTTCAGAAAAACAGATATGAGTTTTTTGTGAATGCTTGTAAGTAGCTTAAGGCACTTTCAAAGGAAAGTGATTTTCTCTGAAAGGACAGCATTTAGAAAGTGAAGCAACACTCCATTCACTTCGCACAGTGAATTGAAGTGTTGGAACAGACTGCTTCTCTTTCTGTGAAATGCATGTGAATTTCTGTTGAATGCTTGTAAGTAGCTTAAGGCACTTTCAAAGGAAAGTGATTTTCTCTGAAAGGACAGCATTTAGGAAGTGAAGCAACACTCCATTCACTTCGCACAGTGAATTGAAGTGTTGGAACAGACTGCTTCTCTTTCAGTGAAATGCATGTGAATTTCTGTTGAATGCTTGTAAGTAGCTTAAGGCACTTTCAAAGGAAAGTGATTTTCTCTGAAAGGACAGCATTTACAAAGTGAAGCAACAGTCCATTCACTTCGCACTGTGAATTGAAGTGTTGGAACAGACTGCTTCTCTTTCAGAGAAACGCATGTGTATTTCTGTTGAATGCTTATGAGTAGCTTAAGGCACTTTCAAAGGAAAGTGATTTTCTCTGAAAGGACAGCATTTAGAAAGTGAAGCAACACTCCATTCACAACGCACAGTGAATTGACGTGTTGGAACAGACTACTTCTCTTTCAGAGAAACAGATATGAGTTTTTTGTGAATGCTGGTAAGTAGCTTAAGGCACTTTCAAAGGAAAGTGATTTTCTCTGAAAGGACAGCATTTAGAAAGTGAAGCAACACTCCATTCACTGCGCACAGTGAACTGAAGTGTTGGAACAGACTGCTTCTCTTTCAGTGAAATGCATGTGAATTTCTGTTGAATGCTTGTAAGTAGCTTAAGGCACTTTCAAAGGAAAGTGATTTTCTCTGAAAGGACAGCATTTAGAAAGTGAAGCAACACTCCATTCACTTCGCACAGTGAATTGAAGTGTTGGAACAGACTGCTTCTCTTTCAGAGAAACGCATGTGAATTTCTGTTGAATGCTTGTAAGTAGCTTAAGGGACTTTCAAAGGAAAGTGATTTTCTCTGAAAGGACAGCATTTAGAAAGTGAAGCAACATTCCATTCACTTCGCACAGTGAATTGAAGTGTTGGAAGAGACTGCTTCTCTTTCAGTGAAACGCATGTGAATTTATGTTGAATGCTTGTAAGTAGCTTAAGGCACTTTCAAAGGAAAGTGATTTTCTCTGAAAGGACAGCATTTACAAAGTGAAGCAACAGTCCATTCACTTCGCACTGTGAATTGAAGTGTTGGAACAGACTGCTTCTCTTTCAGAAAAACTCATGTGTATTTCTGTTGAATGCTTATTAGTAGCTTAAGGCACTTTCAAAGGAAATTGATTTTCTCTGAAAGGACAGCATTTAGAAAGTGAAGCAACACTCCATTCACAATGCACAGTGAATTGAAGTGTTGGAACAGACTACTTCTCTTTCAGAGAAACAGATATGAGTTTTTTGTGAATCCTTGTAAGTAGTTTAAGGCACTTTCATAGGAAAGTGATTTTCTCTGAAAGGACAGCATTTAGAAAGTGAAGCAACACTCCATTCACTTCGCACAGTGAATTGAAGTGTTGGAACAGACTGCTTCTCTTTCAGTGAAACGCATGTGAATTTCTGTTGAATGCTTGTAAGTAGCTTAAGGCACTTTCAAAGGAAAGTGATTTTCTCTGAAAGGACAGCATTTACAAAGTGAAGCAACAGTCCATTCACTTCGCACTGTGAATTGAAGTGTTGGAACAGACTGCTTCTCTTTCAGAGAAACGCATGTGAATTTCTGTTGAATGCTTGTAAGTAGATTAAGGAACTTTCAAAGGAAAGTGATTTTCTCTGAAAGGACAGCATTTACAAAGTGAAGCAACAGTCCATTCACTTCGCACTGTGAATTGAAGTGTTGGAACAGACTGCTTCTCTTTCAGAGAAACGCATGTGTATTTCTGTTGAATGCTTATGAGTAACTTAAGGCACTTTCAAAGGAAAGTGATTTTCTCTGAAAGGACAGCATTTAGAAAGTAAAGCAACACTCCATTCACAACGCACAGTGAATTGAAGTGTTGGAACAGACTACTTTTCTTTCAGAGAAACAGATATGAGTTTTTTGTGAATGCTTGTAAGTAGCTTAAGGCACTTTCAAAGGAAAGTGATTTTCTCTGAAAGGACAGCATTTAGAAAGTGAAGCAACACTCCATTCCCTTCGCACAGTGAATTGAAGTGTTGGAACAGACTGCTTCTCTTTCAGTGAAATGCAAGTGAATTTCTGTTGACTGCTTGTAAGTTGCTTAAGGCACTTTCAAAGGAAAGTGATTTTCTCTGAAAGGACAGCATTTAGAAAGTGAAGCAACACTCCATTCACTTCGCACAGTGAATTGAAATGTTCTAACAGACTGCTTCTCTTTCAGTGAAACGCATGTGAATTTCTGTTGAATGCTTGAAAGTAGCTTAAGGCACTTTCAAAGGAAAGTGATTTTCTCTGAAAGGACAGCATTTAGAAAGTGAAGCAACACTCCATTCACAACGCACAGTGAATTGAAGTGTTGGAACAGACTGCTTCTCTTTCAGTGAAATGCATGTGAATTTCTGTTGAATGCTTGTAAGTAGCTTAAGGCGCTTTCAAAGGAAAGTGATTTTCTCTGAAAGGACAGCATTTAGAAAGTGAAGCAACATTCCATTCACTTCGCACAGTGAATTGAAGTGTTGGAACAGACTGCTTCTCTTTCAGTGAAACGCATGTGAATTTATGTTGAATGCTTGTAAGTAGCTTAAGGCACTTTCAAAGGAAAGTGATTTTCTCTGAAAGGACAGCATTTACAAAGTGAAGCAACACTCCATTCACTTCGCACAGTGAATTGAAGTGTTGGAACAGACTGCTTCTCTTTCAGAGAAACGCATGTGTATTTCTGTTGAATGCTTATGAGTAGCTTAAGGCACTTTCAAAGGAAAGTGATTTTCTCTGAAAGGACAGCATTTAGAAAGTGAAGCAACACTCCATTCACAACGCACAGTGAATTGACGTGTTGGAACAGACTACTTCTCTTTCAGAGAAACAGATATGAGTTTTTTGTGAATGCTGGTAAGTAGCTTAAGGCACTTTCAAAGGAAAGTGATTTTCTCTGAAAGGACAGCATTTAGAAAGTGAAGCAACACTCCATTCACTGCGCACAGTGAACTGAAGTGTTGGAACAGACTGCTTCTCTTTCAGAGAAACGCATGTGAATTTCTGTTGAATGCTTGTAAGTAGCTTAAGGGACTTTCAAAGGAAAGTGATTTTCTCTGAAAGGACAGCATTTAGAAAGTGAAGCAACATTCCATTCACTTCGCACAGTGAATTGAAGTGTTGGAAGAGACTGCTTCTCTTTCAGTGAAACGCATGTGAATTTATGTTGAATGCTTGTAAGTAGCTTAAGGCACTTTCAAAGGAAAGTGATTTTCTCTGAAAGGACAGCATTTACAAAGTGAAGCAACAGTCCATTCACTTCGCACTGTGAATTGAAGTGTTGGAACAGACTGCTTCTCTTTCAGAAAAACTCATGTGTATTTCTGTTGAATGCTTATTAGTAGCTTAAGGCACTTTCAAAGGAAATTGATTTTCTCTGAAAGGACAGCATTTAGAAAGTGAAGCAACACTCCATTCACAATGCACAGTGAATTGAAGTGTTGGAACAGACTACTTCTCTTTCAGAGAAACAGATATGAGTTTTTTGTGAATCCTTGTAAGTAGTTTAAGGCACTTTCATAGGAAAGTGATTTTCTCTGAAAGGACAGCATTTAGAAAGTGAAGCAACACTCCATTCACTTCGCACAGTGAATTGAAGTGTTGGAACAGACTGCTTCTCTTTCAGTGAAACGCATGTGAATTTCTGTTGAATGCTTGTAAGTAGCTTAAGGCACTTTCAAAGGAAAGTGATTTTCTCTGAAAGGACAGCATTTACAAAGTGAAGCAACAGTCCATTCACTTCGCACTGTGAATTGAAGTGTTGGAACAGACTGCTTCTCTTTCAGAGAAACGCATGTGAATTTCTGTTGAATGCTTGTAAGTAGATTAAGGAACTTTCAAAGGAAAGTGATTTTCTCTGAAAGGACAGCATTTACAAAGTGAAGCAACAGTCCATTCACTTCGCACTGTGAATTGAAGTGTTGGAACAGACTGCTTCTCTTTCAGAGAAACGCATGTGTATTTCTGTTGAATGCTTATGAGTAACTTAAGGCACTTTCAAAGGAAAGTGATTTTCTCTGAAAGGACAGCATTTAGAAAGTAAAGCAACACTCCATTCACAACGCACAGTGAATTGAAGTGTTGGAACAGACTACTTTTCTTTCAGAGAAACAGATATGAGTTTTTTGTGAATGCTTGTAAGTAGCTTAAGGCACTTTCAAAGGAAAGTGATTTTCTCTGAAAGGACAGCATTTAGAAAGTGAAGCAACACTCCATTCCCTTCGCACAGTGAATTGAAGTGTTGGAACAGACTGCTTCTCTTTCAGTGAAATGCAAGTGAATTTCTGTTGACTGCTTGTAAGTTGCTTAAGGCACTTTCAAAGGAAAGTGATTTTCTCTGAAAGGACAGCATTTAGAAAGTGAAGCAACACTCCATTCACTTCGCACAGTGAATTGAAATGTTCTAACAGACTGCTTCTCTTTCAGTGAAACGCATGTGAATTTCTGTTGAATGCTTGAAAGTAGCTTAAGGCACTTTCAAAGGAAAGTGATTTTCTCTGAAAGGACAGCATTTAGAAAGTGAAGCAACACTCCATTCACAACGCACAGTGAATTGAAGTGTTGGAACAGACTGCTTCTCTTTCAGTGAAATGCATGTGAATTTCTGTTGAATGCTTGTAAGTAGCTTAAGGCGCTTTCAAAGGAAAGTGATTTTCTCTGAAAGGACAGCATTTAGAAAGTGAAGCAACATTCCATTCACTTCGCACAGTGAATTGAAGTGTTGGAACAGACTGCTTCTCTTTCAGTGAAACGCATGTGAATTTATGTTGAATGCTTGTAAGTAGCTTAAGGCACTTTCAAAGGAAAGTGATTTTCTCTGAAAGGACAGCATTTACAAAGTGAAGCAACACTCCATTCACTTCGCACAGTGAATTGAAGTGTTGGAACAGACTGCTTCTCTTTCAGAGAAACGCATGTGTATTTCTGTTGAATGCTTATGAGTAGCTTAAGGCACTTTCAAAGGAAAGTGATTTTCTCTGAAAGGACAGCATTTAGAAAGTGAAGCAACACTCCATTCACAACGCACAGTGAATTGACGTGTTGGAACAGACTACTTCTCTTTCAGAGAAACAGATATGAGTTTTTTGTGAATGCTGGTAAGTAGCTTAAGGCACTTTCAAAGGAAAGTGATTTTCTCTGAAAGGACAGCATTTAGAAAGTGAAGCAACACTCCATTCACTGCGCACAGTGAACTGAAGTGTTGGAACAGACTGCTTCTCTTTCAGTGAAATGCATGTGAATTTCTGTTGAATGCTTGTAAGTAGCTTAAGGCACTTTCAAAGGAAAGTGATTTTCTCTGAAAGGACAGCATTTAGAAAGTGAAGCAACACTCCATTCACTTCGCACAGTGAATTGAAGTGTTGGAACAGACTGCTTCTCTTTCAGAGAAACGCATGTGAATTTCTGTTGAATGCTTGTAAGTAGCTTAAGGGACTTTCAAAGGAAAGTGATTTTCTCTGAAAGGACAGCATTTAGAAAGTGAAGCAACATTCCATTCACTTCGCACAGTGAATTGAAGTGTTGGAAGAGACTGCTTCTCTTTCAGTGAAACGCATGTGAATTTATGTTGAATGCTTGTAAGTAGCTTAAGGCACTTTCAAAGGAAAGTGATTTTCTCTGAAAGGACAGCATTTACAAAGTGAAGCAACAGTCCATTCACTTCGCACTGTGAATTGAAGTGTTGGAACAGACTGCTTCTCTTTCAGAAAAACTCATGTGTATTTCTGTTGAATGCTTATTAGTAGCTTAAGGCACTTTCAAAGGAAATTGATTTTCTCTGAAAGGACAGCATTTAGAAAGTGAAGCAACACTCCATTCACAATGCACAGTGAATTGAAGTGTTGGAACAGACTACTTCTCTTTCAGAGAAACAGATATGAGTTTTTTGTGAATCCTTGTAAGTAGTTTAAGGCACTTTCATAGGAAAGTGATTTTCTCTGAAAGGACAGCATTTAGAAAGTGAAGCAACACTCCATTCACTTCGCACAGTGAATTGAAGTGTTGGAACAGACTGCTTCTCTTTCAGTGAAACGCATGTGAATTTCTGTTGAATGCTTGTAAGTAGCTTAAGGCACTTTCAAAGGAAAGTGATTTTCTCTGAAAGGACAGCATTTACAAAGTGAAGCAACAGTCCATTCACTTCGCACTGTGAATTGAAGTGTTGGAACAGACTGCTTCTCTTTCAGAGAAACGCATGTGAATTTCTGTTGAATGCTTGTAAGTAGATTAAGGAACTTTCAAAGGAAAGTGATTTTCTCTGAAAGGACAGCATTTACAAAGTGAAGCAACAGTCCATTCACTTCGCACTGTGAATTGAAGTGTTGGAACAGACTGCTTCTCTTTCAGAGAAACGCATGTGTATTTCTGTTGAATGCTTATGAGTAACTTAAGGCACTTTCAAAGGAAAGTGATTTTCTCTGAAAGGACAGCATTTAGAAAGTAAAGCAACACTCCATTCACAACGCACAGTGAATTGAAGTGTTGGAACAGACTACTTTTCTTTCAGAGAAACAGATATGAGTTTTTTGTGAATGCTTGTAAGTAGCTTAAGGCACTTTCAAAGGAAAGTGATTTTCTCTGAAAGGACAGCATTTAGAAAGTGAAGCAACACTCCATTCCCTTCGCACAGTGAATTGAAGTGTTGGAACAGACTGCTTCTCTTTCAGTGAAATGCAAGTGAATTTCTGTTGACTGCTTGTAAGTTGCTTAAGGCACTTTCAAAGGAAAGTGATTTTCTCTGAAAGGACAGCATTTAGAAAGTGAAGCAACACTCCATTCACTTCGCACAGTGAATTGAAATGTTCTAACAGACTGCTTCTCTTTCAGTGAAACGCATGTGAATTTCTGTTGAATGCTTGAAAGTAGCTTAAGGCACTTTCAAAGGAAAGTGATTTTCTCTGAAAGGACATCATTTAGAAAGTGAAGCAACACTCCGTTCACTTCACATAGTGAATTGAAGTGTTGGAACAGACTGCTTCTCTTTCAGAGAAACGCATGTGAATTTCTGTTGAATGCTTGTAAGTAGCTTAAGGCACTTTCAAAGAAAAGTGATTTTCTCTGAAAGGACAGCATTTAGAAAGTGAAGCAACACTCCATTCACAACGCACAGTGAATTGAAGTGTTGGAACAGACTACTTCTCTTTCAGAGAAACAGATATGAGTTTTATGTGAATGCTTGTAAGTAGCTTAAGGCACTTTCAAAGGAAAGTGATTTTCTCTGAAAGGACAGCATTTAGAAAGTGAAGCAACACTCCATTCACTTAGCACAGTGAACTGAAGTGTTGGAACAGACTGCTTCTCTTTCAGTGAAATGCATGTGAATTTCTGTTGAATGCTTGTAAGTAGCTTAAGGCACTTCCAAAGGAAAGTGATTTTCTCTAAAAGGACAGCATTTAGAAAGTGAAGCAACACTCCATTCACTTCGCACAGTGAATTGAAGTGTTGGAACAGACTGCTTCTCTTTCAGTGAAATGCATGTGAATTTCTGTTGAATGCTTGTAAGTAGCTTAAGGCACTTTCAAAGGAAAGTGATTTTCTCTGAAAGGACAGCATTTACAAAGTGAAGCAACAGTCCATTCACTTCGCACTGTGAATTGAAGTGTTGGAACAGACTGCTTCTCTTTCAGAGAAACGCATGTGAATTTCTGTTGAATGATTGTAAGTAGATTAAGGAACTTTCAAAGGAAAGTGATTTTCTCTGAAAAGACAGCATTTACAAAGTGAAGCAACAGTCCATTCACTTCGCACTGTGAATTGAAGTGTTGGAACAGACTGCTTCTCTTTCAGAGAAACGCATGTGTATTTCTGTGAATGCTTATGAGTAGCTTAAGGCACTTTCAAAGGAAAGTGATTTTCTCTGAGAGGACAGCATTTAGAAAGTGAAGCAACACTCCATTCACAACGCACAGTGAATTGAAGTGTTGGAACAGACTACTTCTCTTTCAGAAAAACAGATATGAGTTTTTTGTGAATGCTTGTAAGTAGCTTAAGGCACTTTCAAAGGAAAGTGATTTTCTCTGAAAGGACAGCATTTAGAAAGTGAAGCAACACTCCATTCACTTCGCACAGTGAATTGAAGTGTTGGAACAGACTGCTTCTCTTTCTGTGAAATGCATGTGAATTTCTGTTGAATGCTTGTAAGTAGCTTAAGGCACTTTCAAAGGAAAGTGATTTTCTCTGAAAGGACAGCATTTAGGAAGTGAAGCAACACTCCATTCACTTCGCACAGTGAATTGAAGTGTTGGAACAGACTGCTTCTCTTTCAGAGAAATGCATGTGTATTTCTGTTGAATGCTTATGAGTAGCTTAAGGCACTTTCAAAGGAAAGTGATTTTCTCTGAAAGGACAGCATTTAGAAAGTGAAGCAACACTCCATTCACAACGCACAGTGAATTGAAGTGTTGGAACAGACTACTTCTCTTTCAGAGAAACAGATATGAGTTTTTTGTGAATGCTTGTAAGTAGCTTAAGGCACTTTCAAAGGAAAGTGATTTTCTCTGAAAGGACAGCATTTAGAAAGTGAAGCAACACTCCATTCACTTCGCACAGTGAATTGAAGTGTTGGAACAGACTGCTTCTCTTTCAGTGAAATGCAAGTGAATTTCTGTTGAATGCTTGTAAGTAGCTTAAGGCACTTTCAAAGGAAAGTGATATTCTCTGAAAGGACAGCATTTAGAAAGTGAAGCAACACTCCATTCACTTCGCACAGTGAATTGAAATGTTGGAACAGACTGCTTCTCTTTCAGTGAAACGCATGTGAATTTCTGTTGAATGCTTGAAAGTAGCATAAGGCACTTTCAAAGGAAAGTGATTTTCTCTGAAAGGACAGCATTTAGAAAGTGAAGCAACACTCCATTCACAACGCACAGTGAATTGAAGTGTTGGAACAGACTACTTCTCTTTCAGAGAAACAGATATGAGTTTTTTGTGAATGCTTGTAAGTAGCTTAAGGCACTTTCAAAGGAAAGTGATTTTCTCTGAAAGGACAGCATTTAGAAAGTGAAGCAACACTCCATTCACTGCGCACAGTGAACTGAAGTGTTGGAACAGACTGCTTCTCTTTCAGTGAAATGCATGTGAATTTCTGTTGAATGCTTGTAAGTAGCTTAAGGCACTTTCAAAGGAAAGTGATTTTCTCTGAAAGGACAGCATTTAGAAAGTGAAGCAACACTCCATTCACTTCGCACAGTGAATTGAAGTGGTGGAACAGACTGCTTCTCTTTCAGAGAAACGCATGTGAATTTCTGTTGAATGCTTGTAAGTAGCTTAAGGGACTTTCAAAGGAAAGTGATTTTCTCTGAAAGGACAGCATTTAGAAAGTGAAGCAACATTCCATTCACTTCGCACAGTGAATTGAAGTGTTGGAACAGACTGCTTCTCTTTCAGTGAAACGCATGTGAATTTATGTTGAATGCTTGTAAGTAGCTTAAGGCACTTTCAAAGGAAAGTGATTTTCTCTGAAAGGACAGCATTTACAAAGTGAAGCAACAGTCCATTCACTTCGCACTGTGAATTGAAGTGTTGGAACAGACTGCTTCTCTTTCAGAGAAACGCATGTGTATTTCTGTTGAATGCTTATTAGTAGCTTAAGGCACTTTCAAAGGAAATTGATTTTCTCTGAAAGGACAGCATTTAGAAAGTGAAGCAACACTCCATTCACAACGCACAGTGAATTGAAGTGTTGGAACAGACTACTTCTCTTTCAGAGAAACAGATATGAGTTTTTTGTGAATCCTTCTAAGTAGCTTAAGGCACTTTCATAGGAAAGTGATTTTCTCTGAAAGGACAGCATTTAGAAAGTGAAGCAACACTCCATTCACTTCGCGCAGTGAATTGAAGTGTTGGAACAGACTGCTTCTCTTTCTGTGAAACGCATGTGAATTT
>NW_028263363.1:0-17000 GCF_982192425.1 Myodes glareolus | reverse complement strand
CAATTCACTGTGCGAAGTGAATGGAGTGTTGCTTCACTTTCTAAGTGCTCTCCTTTCAGAGAAAATCACTTTCCTTTGAAAGTGCCATAAATTACTTTCAAGCATTCACAAAAAACTCACATGTGCTTCTCTGAAAGAGAAGCAGTCTGTTCCAACACTTCAATTCACTGTGCGAAGTGAATGGAGTGTTCCTTCACTTTCTAAATGCTCTCCTTTCAGAGAAAATCACTCTCTTTTGAAACTGCCTTAATCTACTTACAAGCATTCACAAGAAACACACATGCATTTCTCTGAAAGAAAAGGAGTCTGTTCCAACACTTCAATTCACTGTGCAAAGTGAATGGAGTGTTTCTTAACTTTCTAAATGCTGTCCTTTCAAAAAATCACTTTCCTTTGAAAGTGCCTTAAGCTACTTACAAGCATTCAACAGAAACTCACATGTATTTCTCTGAAAGAGAAGGACTGTATTTCAACACTTCAATTCACTGTGCGAAGTGAATGGAGTGTTGTTTCACTTTCTAAATGCTGTCCTTTCAGAGAAAATCACTTTCCTTTGAAAGTGCCTTAAGCTACTTACAAGAATTCAGAAGAAACTCACATGCGTTTCTCTTAAAGAGAAGCAGTCTGTTCCAACACTTCAATTCACTGTGCAAAGTGAATGGAGTGTTGCTTCACTTTCTAAATCCTCTCTTTTCAGAGAAAATCACTCTCTTTTGAAACTGCTTAATCTACTTATAAGCATTCACAAGAAACTCACATCTGTTTCTCTGAAAGAGAAGGAGTCTGTTCCAAAACTTAAATTCACTTTGGGAAGTGAATGGAGTGTTGCTTCACTTTCTAAATGCTGTTCCTTCAGAGAAAATCACTTTCCTTTGACAGTGCCTTAAGCTACTTACAAGCATTTACCAGAGACTCACATGAGTTTCTCTGAAGGAGAAGCAGTCTGTTCCAACACTTCAATTCACTGTGCGAAGTGAATGGAGTGTTGCTTCACTTTCTAAATGCTGTCCTTCCTGAGAAAATCACTTTCCTTTGTAAGTGCCTTAACCTACTTATGAGAATTCAGAAGAAACTCACATGTGCTTCTCTGAAGGAGAAGCAGTCTGTTCCAACACTTCAATTCACTGTGCGAAGTGAATGGAGTGTTGCTTCACTTTCTAACTGCTCTCCTTTCAGAGAAAATCACTCTCTTTTGAAACTGACTTAATCAACTTACAAGCATTCACAAGAAACTCACATGCATTTCTCTGAAAGAGAAGGAGTCTGTTCCAACACTTCAATTCACTGTGCGAAGTGAATGGAGTGTTGCTTCACTTTCTAAATGCTGTCCTTTCAGAGAAAATCACTTTCCTTTGAAAGTGCTTTAAATTACTTTCAAGCATTCACAAAAAACTCACATGCGTTTCTCTGAAAGAGAAGCAGTCTGTTCCAACACTTCAATTCACTGTGCGAAGTGAATGGAGTGTTGCTTCACTTTCTAAATGCTGTCATTTCAGAGAAAATCACTTTCCTTTGAAACTGCCTTAATCTACTTACAAGCACTCACAAGAAACTCACATCTGTTTCTCTGAAAGAGAAGGAGTCTGTTCCAACACTTCAATTCACAGTGCGAAGGGAATGGAGTGTTGCTTCACTTTCTAAATGCTGTCCTTTCAGAGAAAATCACTTTCCTTTGAAAGTGCCATAAATTACTTGCAAGCATTCACAAAAAACTCACATGCGCTTCTCTGAAAGAGAAGCAGTCTGTTCCAACACTTCAATTCACTGTGTGAAGTGAATGGAGTGTTGCTTCACTTTCTAAATGCTGTCCTTTCAGAGAAAATCACTTTCCTTTGAAAGTGCCTTAAGCTACTTACAAGAATTCAGAAGAAACTCACATGCGTTTCTCTGAAAGAGAAGCAGTCTGTTCCAACACTTCAATTCACTGTGCGAAGTGAATGGAGTGTTGCATCCCTTTCTAACTGCTCTCCTTTCAGAGAAAATCACTCTTTTTTGAAACTGCCTTAATCTACTTACAAGCATTCACAAGAAACTCACATGCATTTCTGTGAAAGAAAAGGAGTCTGTTCCAACACTTCAATTCACTGTGCAAAGTGAATGGAGTGTTTCTTAACTTTCTAAATGCTGTCCTTTCAGAAAATCATTTTCCTTTGAAAGTGCCTTAAGCTACTTACAAGCATTCAACAGAAACTCACATGTATTTCTCTAAAAGAGAAGCACTCTATTTCAACACTTCAATTCACTGTGCGAAGTGAATGGAGTGTTGCTTCACTTTCTAAATGCTGTCCTTTCAGAGAAAATCACTTTCCTTTGAAAGTGTCTTAAGCTACTTACAAGAATTCAGAAGAAACTCACATGCGTTTCTCTTAAAGAGAAGCAGTCTGTTCCAACACTTCAATTCACTGTGCGAAGTGAATGGAGCGTTGCTTCACTTTCTAAATGCTGTCCTTTCAGAGAAAATCACTTTCCTTTGAAAGTGCCTTAAGCAACTTACAAGAATTCAGAAGAAACTCACATGCGTTTCTCTGAAAGAGAAGCAGTCTGTTCCAACACTTCAATTCACTGTGCGAAGTGAATGGAGTGTTGCTTCACTTTCTAAATGCTGTCCTTTCAGAGAAAATCACTTTCCTTTGTAAGTGCTTTAACCTACTTATGAGAATTCAGAAGAAACTCACATGTGCTTCTCTGAAAGAGAAGCAGTCTGTTCCAACACTTCAATTCACTGTGGGAAGTGAATGGAGTGTTGCTTCACTTTCTAACTGCTCTCCTTTCAGAGAAAATCACTCTCTTTTGAAACTGACTTAATCTACTTACAAGCATTCACAAGAAACTCACATCTGTTTCTCTGAAAGAGAAGGATTCTGTTCCAACACTTCAATTCACTGTGCAAAGTGAATGGAGTGTTGCTTCACTTTCTAAATGCTGTCCTTTCAGAGAAAATCACTTTCCTTTGAAAGTGCCGTAAATTACTTTCAAGCATTCACAAAAAACTCACATGCGTTTCTCTTATAGAGAAGCAGTCTGTTCCAACACTTCAATTCACTGTGTGAAGTGAATGGAGTGTTGCTTCACTTTCTAAATGCTGTCCTTTCAGAGAAAATCACTTTCCTTTGTAAGTGCCTTAAGCTACTTATAATAATTCAGAAGAAACTCACATGTGCTTCTCTGAAAGAGAAGCAGTCTGTTCCAACAGTTCAATTCACTGTGCGAAGTGAATGGAGTGTTGCTTCACTTTCTAAATGCTGTCCTTTCAGAAAAAATCACTTTCCTTCGAAAGTGCTTTAAATTACTTTCAAGCTTTCACAAAAAACTCACATGCGTTTCTCTGAAAGAGAACCAGTCTGTTCCAACACTTCCATTCACTGTGCGAAGTGAATGGAGTGTTGCTTCACGTTCTAAATGCTGTCCTTTCAGAGAAAATCACTTTCCTTTGAAACTGTCTTAATCTACCTACAAGCATTCACAAGAAACTCACATCTGTTTCTCTGAAAGAGAAGGATTCTGTTCCAACACTTCAATTCACTGTGCAAAGTGAATGGAGTGTTGCTTCACTATCTAAATGCTGTCCTTTCAGAGAAAATCACTTTCCTTTGAAAGTGCCATAAATTACTTTCAAGCATTCACAAAAAACTCACATGTGCTTCTCTGAAAGAGAAGCAGTCTGTTCCAACACTTCAATTCACTGTGCGAAGTGAATGGAGTGTTGCTTCACTTTCTAAATGCTCTCCTTTCAGAGAAAATCACTCTCTTTTGAAACTGCCTTAATCTACTTACAAGCATTCACAAGAAACACACATGCATTTCTCTGAAAGAAAAGGAGTCTGTTCCAACACTTCAATTCACTGTGCAAAGTGAATGGAGTGTTTCTTAACTTTCTAAATGCTGTCCTTTCAAAAAATCACTTTCCTTTGAAAGTGCCTTAAGCTACTTACAAGCATTCAACAGAAACTCACATGTATTTCTCTGAAAGAGAAGGACTGTATTTCAACACTTCAATTCACTGTGCGAAGTGAATGGAGTGTTGCTTCACTTTCTAAATGCTGTCCTTTCAGAGAAAATCACTTTCCTTTGAAAGTGCCTTAAGCTACTTACAAGAATTCAGAAGAAACTCACATGCGTTTCTCTTAAAGAGAAGCAGTCTGTTCCAACACTTCAATTCACTGTGCAAAGTGAATGGAGTGTTGCTTCACTTTCTAAATCCTCTCTTTTCAGAGAAAATCACTCTCTTTTGAAACTGCCTTAATCTACTTATAAGCATTCACAAGAAACTCACATCTGTTTCTCTGAAAGAGAAGGAGTCTGTTCTAAAACTTAAATTCACTGTGGGAAGTGAATGGAGTTTTGCTTCACTTTCTAAATGCTGTTCCTTCAGAGAAAATCACTTTCCTTTGACAGTGCCTTAAGCTACTTACAAGCATTTACCAGAGACTCACATGAGTTTCTCTGAAAGAGAAGCAGTCTGTTCCAACACTTCAATTCACTGTGCGAAGTGAATGGAGTGTTGCTTCACTTTCTAAATGCTGTCCTTTCTGAGAAAATCACTTTCCTTTGTAAGTGCCTTAACCTACTTATGAGAATTCAGAAGAAACTCACATGTGCTTCTCTGAAAGAAAAGCAGTCTGTTCCAACACTTCAATTCACTGTGCGAAATGAATGGAGTGTTGCTTCACTTTCTAACTGCTCTCCTTTCAGAGAAAATCACTCTCTTTTGAAACTGACTTAATCAACTTACAAGCATTCACAAGAAACTCACATGCATTTCTCTGAAAGAGAAGCAGTCTGTTCCAACACTTCAATTCACTGTGCGAAGTGAATGGAGTGTTGCTTCACTTTCTAAATGCTGTCCTTTCAGAGAAAATCACTTTCCTTTGAAAGTGCCATAAATTACTTTCCAGCATTCACAAGAAACTCACATCTGTTTCTCTGAAAGAGAAGGATTCTGTTCCAACACTTCAATTCACTGTGCAAAGTGAATGGAGTGTTGCTTCAATTTCTAAATGCTGTCCTTTCAGAGAAAATCACTTTCCTTTGAAAGTGCCATAAATTACTTTCAAGCATTCACAAAAAACTCACATGCGTTTCTCTGAAAGAGAAGGAGTCTGTTCCAACACTTCAATTCACTGTGCGAAGTGAATGGAGTGTTGCTTCACTTTCTAAATGCTGTCCTTTCTGAGAAAATCACTTTCCTTGGTAAGTGCCTTAAACTACTTATAATAATTCAGAAGAAACTCACATGCGCTTCTCTGAAAGAGAGGCAGTCTGTTCCAACACTTCAATTCACTGTGCGAAGTGAATGGAGTGTTGCTTCACTTTCTAAATCCTCTCCTTTCCGAGAAAATCACTCTCTTTTGAAACTGTCTTAATCTACTTACAAGCATTCACAAGAAACTCACATCTGTTTCTCTGAAAGAGAAGGAGTCTGTTAAAACACTTCAATTCACTGTGTAAAGTGAATGGAGTGTTGCTTCACTTTCTAAATGCTGTCCTTTCAGAGGAAATCACTTTCCTTTGAAAGTGCCATAAATTACTTTCCAGCATTCACAAAAAACTCACATGCGCTTCTCTGAAAGTGAAGGATTCTGTTCCAACACTTCAATTCACTGTGCAAAGTGAATGGAGTGTTGCTTCACTTTCTAAATGCTGTCCTTTCAGAGGAAATCACTTTCCTTTGAAAGTGCCATAAATTACTTTCCAGCATTCACAAAAAACTCACATGCGCTTCTCTGAAAGAGAAGCATTCTGTTCCAACACTTCAATTCACTGTGCGAAGTGAATGGAGTGTTGCTTCACTTTCTAAATGCTGTCATTTCAGAGAAAATCACTTTCCTTTGAAACTGCCTTAATCTACTTACAAGCACTCACAAGAAACTCACATCTGTTTCTCTGAAAGAGAAGGAGTCTGTTCCAACACTTCAATTCACAGTGCGAAGGGAATGGAGTGTTACTTCACTTTCTAAATGCTGTCCTTTCAGAGAAAATCACTTTCCTTTGAAAGTGCCATAAATTACTTGCAAGCATTTACAAAAAACTCACATGCGCTTCTCTGAAAGAGAAGCAGTCTGTTCCAACACTTCAATTCACTGTGCGAAGTGAATGGAGTGTTGCTTCACTTTCTAAATGCTGTCCTTTCAGAGAAAATCACTTTCCTTTGAAAGTGCCTTAAGCTACTAACAAGAATTCAGAAGAAACTCACATGCGTTTCTCTGAAAGAGAAGCAGTCTGTTCCAACACTTCAATTCACTGTGCGAAGTGAATGGAGTGTTGCTTCCCTTTCTAACTGCTCTCCTTTCAGAGAAAATCACTCTCTTTTGAAACTGCCTTAATCTACTTACAAGCATTCACAAGAAACTCACATGCATTTTTCTGAAAGAAAAGGAGTCTGTTCCAAAACTTCAATTCACTGTGCAAAGTGAATGGAGTGTTTCTTAACTTTCTAAATGCTGTCCTTTCAGAAAATCATTTTCCTTTGAAAGTGCCTTAAGCTACTTACAAGCATTCAACAGAAACTCACATGTATTTCTCTGAAAGAGAAGCACTCTATTTCAACACTTCAATTCACTGTGCGAAGTGAATGGAGTTTTGCTTCACTTTCTAAATGCTGTCCTTTCAGAGAAAATCACTTTCCTTTGAAAGTGCCTTAAGCTACTTACAAGAATTCAGAAGAAACTCACATGCGTTTCTCTTAAAGAGAAGCAGTCTGTCCAACACTTCAATTCACTGTGCAAAGTGAATGGAGTGTTGCTTCACGTTCTAAATGCTGTCCTTTCAGAGGAAATCACTTTCCTTTGAAAGTGCCATAAATTACTTTCCAGCATTCACAAAAAACTCACATGCGCTTCTCTGAAAGAGAAGCATTCTGCTCCAACACTTCAATTCACTGTGCGAAGTGAATGGAGTGTTGCTTAACTTTCTAAATGCTGTCATTTCAGAGAAAATCACTTTCCTTTGAAACTGCCTTAATCTACTTACAAGCACTCACAAGAAACTCACATCTGTATCTCTGAAAGAGAAGGAGTCTGTTCCAACACTTCAATTCACAGTGCGAAGGGAATGGAGTGTTGCTTCACTTTCTAAATGCTGTCCTTTCAGAGAAAATCACTTTCCTTTGAAAGTGCCATAAATTACTTGCAAGCATTTACAAAAAACTCACATGCGCTTCTCTGAAAGAGAAGCAGTCTGTTCCAACACTTCAATTCACTGTGCGAAGTGAATGGAGTGTTGCTTCACTTTCTAAATGCTGTCCTTTCAGAGAAAATCACTTTCCTTTGAAAGTGCCTTAAGCTACTAACAAGAATTCAGAAGAAACTCACATGCGTTTCTCTGAAAGAGAAGCAGTCTGTTCCAACACTTCAATTCACTGTGCGAAGTGAATGGAGTGTTGCTTCCCTTTCTAACTGCTCTCCTTTCAGAGAAAATCACTCTCTTTTGAAACTGCCTTAATCTACTTACAAGCATTCACAAGAAACTCACATGCATTTCTCTGAAAGAAAAGGAGTCTGTTCCAAAACTTCAATTCACTGTGCAAAGTGAATGGAGTGTTTCTTAACTTTCTAAATGCTGTCCTTTCAGAAAATCATTTTCCTTTGAAAGTGCCTTAAGCTACTTACAAGCATTCAACAGAAACTCACATGTATTTCTCTGAAAGAGAAGCACTCTATTTCAACACTTCAATTCACTGTGCAAAGTGAATGGAGTGTTGCTTCACGTTCTAAATGCTGTCCTTTCAGAGAAAATCACTTTCCTTTGAAAGTGCCTTAGGCTAATTACAAGAATTCAGAAGAAACTCACATGCGTTTCTCTTAAAGTGAAGCAGTCTGTTCCAACACTTCAATTCACTGTGCAAAGTGAATGGAGTGTTGCTTCAATTTCTCAATGCTGTCCTTTCAGAGAAAATCACTTTCCTTTGATAGTGCCATAAATTACTTTCAAGCATTCACAAAAAAATCACATGCGTTTCTCTGAAAGAGAAGAAGTCTGTTCCAACACTTCAATTCACTGTGCGAAGTGAATGGAGTGTTACTTCACTTTCTAAATGCTGTCCTTTCTGAGAAAATCACTTTCCTTTGTAAGTGCCTTAAGCTACTTACAAGAATTCAGAAGAAACTCACATGTGCTTCTCTGAAAGAGAAGCAGTCTGTTCCAACACTTCAATTCACTGTGCGAAGTGAATGGAGTGTTGCTTCACTTTCTAACTGCTCTCCTTTCAGGAAAAATCACTTTCCTTTGACAGTGCCTTAAGCTACTTACAAGCATTTACCAGAGACTCACATGAGTTTCTCTGAAAGAGAAGCAGTCTGCTCCAACACTTCAATTCACTGTGGGAAGTGAATGGAGTGTTGCTTCACTTTCTCAATGCTGTCCTTTCTGAGAAAATCACTTTCCATTGTATGTGACTTAACCTACTTATAAGAATTCAGAAGAAACTCACATGTGCTTCTCTGAAAGAGAAGCAGTCTGTTCCAACACTTCAATTCACTGTGCGAAGTGAATGGAGTGTTGCTTCACTTTCTAACTGCTCTCCTTTCAGGAAAAATCACTTTCCTTTGACAGTGCCTTAAGCTACTTACAAGCATTTACCAGAGACTCACATGAGTTTCTCTGAAAGAGAAGCAGTCTGCTCCAACACTTCAATTCACTGTGGGAAGTGAATGGAGTGTTGCTTCACTTTCTCAATGCTGTCCTTTCTGAGAAAATCACTTTCCATTGTATGTGACTTAACCTACTTATAAGAATTCAGAAGAAACTCACATGTGCTTCTCTGAAAGAGAAGCAGTCTGTTCCAACACTTCAATTCACTGTGCGAAGTGAATGGAGTGTTGCTTCACTTTCTAACTGCTGTCCTTTCAGAGAAAATCACTCTCTTTTGAAACTGACTTAATCAACTTACAAGCATTCACAAGAAACTCACATCTGTTTCTCTGAAAGAGAAGGATTCTGTTCCAAGACTTCAATTCACTGTGCAAAGTGAATGGAGTGTTGCTTCAATTTCTAAATGCTGTCCTTTCAGAGAAAATCACTTTCCTTTGAAAGTGCCATAAATTACTTTCAAGCATTCACAAAAAACTCACATGCGTTTCTCTGAAAGAGAAGGAGTCTGTTCCAACACTTCAATTCACTGTGCGAAGTGAATGGAGTGTTGCTTCACTTTCTAAATGCTGTCCTTTCTGAGAAAATCACTTTCCTTGGTAAGTGCCTTAAACTACTTATAATAATTCAGAAGAAACTCACATGCGCTTCTCTGAAAGAGAGGCAGTCTGTTCCAACACTTCAATTCACTGTGCGAAGTGAATGGAGTGTTGCTTCACTTTCTAAATCCTCTCCTTTCCGAGAAAATCACTCTCTTTTGAAACTGTCTTAATCTACTTACAAGCATTCACAAGAAACTCACATCTGTTTCTCTGAAAGAGAAGGAGTCTGTTAAAACACTTCAATTCACTGTGTAAAGTGAATGGAGTGTTGCTTCACTTTCTAAATGCTGTCCTTTCAGAGGAAATCACTTTCCTTTGAAAGTGCCATAAATTACTTTCCAGCATTCACAAAAAACTCACATGCGCTTCTCTGAAAGTGAAGGATTCTGTTCCAACACTTCAATTCACTGTGCAAAGTGAATGGAGTGTTGCTTCACTTTCTAAATGCTGTCCTTTCAGAGGAAATCACTTTCCTTTGAAAGTGCCATAAATTACTTTCCAGCATTCACAAAAAACTCACATGCGCTTCTCTGAAAGAGAAGCATTCTGTTCCAACACTTCAATTCACTGTGCGAAGTGAATGGAGTGTTGCTTCACTTTCTAAATGCTGTCATTTCAGAGAAAATCACTTTCCTTTGAAACTGCCTTAATCTACTTACAAGCACTCACAAGAAACTCACATCTGTTTCTCTGAAAGAGAAGGAGTCTGTTCCAACACTTCAATTCACAGTGCGAAGGGAATGGAGTGTTACTTCACTTTCTAAATGCTGTCCTTTCAGAGAAAATCACTTTCCTTTGAAAGTGCCATAAATTACTTGCAAGCATTTACAAAAAACTCACATGCGCTTCTCTGAAAGAGAAGCAGTCTGTTCCAACACTTCAATTCACTGTGCGAAGTGAATGGAGTGTTGCTTCACTTTCTAAATGCTGTCCTTTCAGAGAAAATCACTTTCCTTTGAAAGTGCCTTAAGCTACTAACAAGAATTCAGAAGAAACTCACATGCGTTTCTCTGAAAGAGAAGCAGTCTGTTCCAACACTTCAATTCACTGTGCGAAGTGAATGGAGTGTTGCTTCCCTTTCTAACTGCTCTCCTTTCAGAGAAAATCACTCTCTTTTGAAACTGCCTTAATCTACTTACAAGCATTCACAAGAAACTCACATGCATTTTTCTGAAAGAAAAGGAGTCTGTTCCAAAACTTCAATTCACTGTGCAAAGTGAATGGAGTGTTTCTTAACTTTCTAAATGCTGTCCTTTCAGAAAATCATTTTCCTTTGAAAGTGCCTTAAGCTACTTACAAGCATTCAACAGAAACTCACATGTATTTCTCTGAAAGAGAAGCACTCTATTTCAACACTTCAATTCACTGTGCGAAGTGAATGGAGTTTTGCTTCACTTTCTAAATGCTGTCCTTTCAGAGAAAATCACTTTCCTTTGAAAGTGCCTTAAGCTACTTACAAGAATTCAGAAGAAACTCACATGCGTTTCTCTTAAAGAGAAGCAGTCTGTCCAACACTTCAATTCACTGTGCAAAGTGAATGGAGTGTTGCTTCACGTTCTAAATGCTGTCCTTTCAGAGAAAATCACTTTCCTTTGAAAGTGCCTTAGGCTAATTACAAGAATTCAGAAGAAACTCACATGCGTTTCTCTTAAAGTGAAGCAGTCTGTTCCAACACTTCAATTCACTGTGCAAAGTGAATGGAGTGTTGCTTCAATTTCTCAATGCTGTCCTTTCAGAGAAAATCACTTTCCTTTGAAAGTGCCATAAATTACTTTCAAGCATTCACAAAAAAATCACATGCGTTTCTCTGAAAGAGAAGAAGTCTGTTCCAACACTTCAATTCACTGTGCGAAGTGAATGGAGTGTTACTTCACTTTCTAAATGCTGTCCTTTCTGAGAAAATCACTTTCCTTTGTAAGTGCCTTAAGCTACTTACAAGAATTCAGAAGAAACTCACATGTGCTTCTCTGAAAGAGAAGCAGTCTGTTCCAACACTTCAATTCACTGTGCGAAGTGAATGGAGTGTTGCTTCACTTTCTAACTGCTCTCCTTTCAGGAAAAATCACTTTCCTTTGACAGTGCCTTAAGCTACTTACAAGCATTTACCAGAGACTCACATGAGTTTCTCTGAAAGAGAAGCAGTCTGCTCCAACACTTCAATTCACTGTGGGAAGTGAATGGAGTGTTGCTTCACTTTCTCAATGCTGTCCTTTCTGAGAAAATCACTTTCCATTGTATGTGACTTAACCTACTTATAAGAATTCAGAAGAAACTCACATGTGCTTCTCTGAAAGAGAAGCAGTCTGTTCCAACACTTCAATTCACTGTGCGAAGTGAATGGAGTGTTGCTTCACTTTCTAACTGCTCTCCTTTCAGGAAAAATCACTTTCCTTTGACAGTGCCTTAAGCTACTTACAAGCATTTACCAGAGACTCACATGAGTTTCTCTGAAAGAGAAGCAGTCTGCTCCAACACTTCAATTCACTGTGGGAAGTGAATGGAGTGTTGCTTCACTTTCTCAATGCTGTCCTTTCTGAGAAAATCACTTTCCATTGTATGTGACTTAACCTACTTATAAGAATTCAGAAGAAACTCACATGTGCTTCTCTGAAAGAGAAGCAGTCTGTTCCAACACTTCAATTCACTGTGCGAAGTGAATGGAGTGTTGCTTCACTTTCTAACTGCTGTCCTTTCAGAGAAAATCACTCTCTTTTGAAACTGACTTAATCAACTTACAAGCATTCACAAGAAACTCACATCTGTTTCTCTGAAAGAGAAGGATTCTGTTCCAAGACTTCAATTCACTGTGCAAAGTGAATGGAGTGTTGCTTCAATTTCTAAATGCTGTCCTTTCAGAGAAAATCACTTTCCTTTGAAAGTGCCATAAATTACTTTCAAGCATTCACAAAAAACTCACATGCGTTTCTCTGAAAGAGAAGGAGTCTGTTCCAACACTTCAATTCACTGTGCGAAGTGAATGGAGTGTTGCTTCACTTTCTAAATGCTGTCCTTTCTGAGAAAATCACTTTCCTTGGTAAGTGCCTTAAACTACTTATAATAATTCAGAAGAAACTCACATGCGCTTCTCTGAAAGAGAGGCAGTCTGTTCCAACACTTCAATTCACTGTGCGAAGTGAATGGAGTGTTGCTTCACTTTCTAAATCCTCTCCTTTCCGAGAAAATCACTCTCTTTTGAAACTGTCTTAATCTACTTACAAGCATTCACAAGAAACTCACATCTGTTTCTCTGAAAGAGAAGGAGTCTGTTAAAACACTTCAATTCACTGTGTAAAGTGAATGGAGTGTTGCTTCACTTTCTAAATGCTGTCCTTTCAGAGAAAATCACTTTCCTTTGAAAGTGCTTTAAATTACTTTCAAGCTTTCACAAAAAACTCACATGCGTTTCTCTGAAAGAGAACCAGTCTGTTCCAACACTTCAATTCACTGTGCGAAGTGAATGGAGTGTTGCTTCACGTTCTAAATGCTGTCCTTTCAGAGAAAATCACTTTCCTTTGAAACTGTCTTAATCTACCTACAAGCATTCACAAGAAACTCACATCTGTTTCTCTGAAAGAGAAGGATTCTGTTCCTACACTTCAATTCACTGTGCAAAGTGAATGGAGTGTTGCTTCATTTTCTAAATGATGTCCTTTCAGAGAAAATCACTTTCCTTTGAAAGTGCCAAAAATTACTTTCAAGCATTCACAAAAAACTCACATGCGCTTCTCTGAAAGAGAAGCAGTCTGTTCCAACACTTCAATTCACTGTGCGAAGTGAATGGAGTGTTGCTTCACGTTCTAAATGCTCTCCTCTCAGAGAAAGTCACTTTCCTTTGAAACTGTCTTAATCTACCTACAAGCATTCACAAGAAACTCACATCTGTTTCTCTGAAAGAGAAGCAGTCTGTTCCAACACTTCAATTCACTGTGCGAAGTGAATGGAGTGTTGCTTCACGTTCTAAATGCTGTCCTCTCAGAGAAAGTCACTTTCCTTTGAAACTGTCTTAATCTACCTACAAGCATTCACAAGAAACTCACATCTGTTTCTCTGAAAGAGAAGCAGTCTGTTCCAACACTTCTATTCACTGTGCGAAGTGAGTGGAGTGTTGCTTCACTTTCTAACTGCTCTCCTTTCAGAGAAAATCACTCTCTTTTGAAACTGCCTTAATCTACTTATAAGCATTCACAAGAAACTCACATGCATTTCTCTGAAAGAAAACGATTCTGTTCCAACACTTCAATTCACTGTGCAAAGTGAATGGAGTGTTGCTTCACTTTCTAAATGCTGTCCTTTCTGAGAAAATCACTTTCCTTTGTAAGTGCCTTAAGCTACTTTTAATAATTCAGAAGAAACTCACATGCGCTTCTCTGAAAGAGAGGCAGTCTGTTCCTACACTTCAATTCACTGTGCAAAGTGAATGGAGTGTTGCTTCACTTTCTAAATGCTGTCCTTTCAGAGAAAATCACTTTCCTTTGAAAGTGCCATAAATTACTTTCAAGCATTCACAAAAAACTCATATGCGCTTCTCTGAAAGAGAAGCAGTCTGTTCCAACACTTCAATTCACTGTGCGAAGTGAATGGAGCGTTGCTTCACTTTCTAAATGCTGTCCTTTCAGAGAAAATCACTTTCCTTTGAAAGTGCCTTAAGCTACTTACAAGAATTCAGAAGAAACTCACATGCGTTTCTCTGAAAGAGAAGCAGTCTGTTCCAACACTTCAATTCACTGTGCGAAGTGAATGGAGTGTTGCTTCACTTTCTAAATGCTGTCCTTTCAGAGAAAATCACTTTCCTTTGAAAGTGCTTTAAATTACTTTCAAGCTTTCACAAAAAACTCACATGCGTTTCTCTGAAAGAGAACCAGTCTGTTCCAACACTTTAATTCACTGTGCGAAGTGAATGGAGTGTTGCTTCACGTTCTCAATGCTGTCCTTTCAGAGAAAATCACTTTCATTTGAAACTGTCTTAATCTACCTACAAGCATTCACAAGAAACTCACATCTGTTTCTCTGAAAGAGAAGGATTCTGTTCCTACACTTCAATTCACTGTGCAAAGTGAATGTAGTGTTGCTTCACTTTCTAAATGCTGTCCTTTCAGAGAAAATCACTTTCCTTTGAAAGTGCCATAAATTACTTTCCAGCATTCACAAAAAACTCATATGCGCTTCTCTGAAAGAGAAGCATTCTGTTCCAACACTTCAAT
Source organism: Myodes glareolus (assembly GCF_982192425.1). Lineage (NCBI taxonomy): Eukaryota > Metazoa > Chordata > Mammalia > Rodentia > Cricetidae > Myodes > Myodes glareolus. Next base: position 2,611 of record NW_028263363.1, on the reverse strand, counting down.
TCACTGTGCAAAGTGAATGGAGTGTTTCTTAACTTTCTAAATGCTGTCCTTTCAGAAAATCATTTTCCTTTGAAAGTGCCTTAAGCTACTTACAAGCATTCAACAGAAACTCACATGTATTTCTCTGAAAGAGAAGCACTTTATTTCAACACTTCAATTCACTGTGCGAAGTGAATGGAGTGTTGCTTCACTTTCTAAATGCTGTCCTTTCAGAGAAAATCACTTTCCTTATAAAGTGCCATAAATTACTTTCCAGCATTCACAAGAAACTCACATCTGTTTCTCTGATAGAGAAGGATTCTGTTCCAACACTTCAATTCACTGTGCAAAGTGAATGGAGTGTTGCTTCACTTTCTCAATGCTGTCCTTTCTGAGAAAATCTCTTTCCATTGTAAGTGACTTAACCTACTTTTAAGAATTCAGAAGAAACTCACATGTGCTTCTCTGAAAGAGAAGCAGTCTGTTCCAACACTTCAATTCACTGTGCGAAGTGAATGGAGTGTTGCTTCACTTTCTAACTGCTCTCCTTTCAGAGGAAATCACTCTCTTTTGAAACTGACTTAATCTACTTACAAGCATTCACAAGAAACTCACATCTGTTTCTCTGAAAGTGAAGGATTCTGTTCCAACACTTCAATTCACTGTGCAAAGTGAATGGAGTGTTGCTTCACTTTCTAAATGCTGTCCTTTCAGAGGAAATCACTTTCCTTTGAAAGTGCCATAAATTACTTTCAAGCATTCACCAGAAACTCACATGCGTTTGTCTGAAAGAGAAGCAGTCTGTTCCAACACTTCAATTCACTGTGCGAAGTGAATGGAGTGTTGCTTCACTTTCTAAATGCTGTCCTTTCTGAGAAAATCACTTTCCTTTGTAAGTGCCTTAAGCTACTTATAATAATTCAGAAGAAACTCACATGCGCTTCTCTGAAAGAGAAGCAGTCTGTTCCAACACTTCAATTCACTGTGCGAAGTGAATGGAGTGTTACTTCACTTTCTAAATGCTCTCCTTTCCGAGAAAATCACTCTCTTTTGAAACTGCCTTAATCTACTTACAAGCATTCACAAGAAACTCACATCTGTTTCTCTGAAAGAGAAGGAGTCTGTTCCAACACTTCAATTCACTGTGCGAAGTGAATGGAGTGTTGCTTCACTTTCTAAATGCTGTCCTTTCAGAAAAAATCACTTTCTTTGGAAGTGCTTTAAATTACTTTCAAGCTTTCACAAAAAACTCACATGCGTTTCTCTGAAAGAGAACCAGTCTGTTCCAACACTTCAATTCATTGTGCGAAGTGAATGGAGTGTTGCTTCACGTTCTAAATGCTGCCCTTTCAGAGAAAATCACTTTCCTTTGAAACTGTCTTAATCTACCTACAAGCATTCACAAGAAACTCACATCTGTTGCTCTGAAAGAGAAGGATTCTGTTCCAACACTTCAATTAACTGTGCGAAATGAATGGAGTGTTGCTTCACTTTCTAAATGCTGTCCTTTCGGAGAAAATCACTTTCCTTTGAAAGTGCCTTAAGCTACTTACAAGAATTCAGAAGAAACTCACATGCGTTTCTCTGAAAGAGAAGCAGTCTGTTCCAACACTTCAATTCATTGTGCGAAGAGAATGGAGTGTTGCTTCACTTTCTAAATGCTGTATTTTCAGAGAAAATCACTTTCCTTTGAAAGTGCCTTAAGCTACTTACAAGCATTCAACAAAAACTCACGTGAGTTTCTCTGAAAGAGAAGCATTCTGTTCCAACACTTCAATTCACTGTGCGAAGTGAATGGAGCGTTGCTTCACTTTCTAAATGCTGTCCTTTCAGTGAAAATCACTTTCCTTTGAAAGTGCCTTAAGCTACTTACAAGAATTCAGAAGAAATTCACATGCGTTTCTCTGAAAGAGAAGCAGTCTGTTCCAACACTTCAATTCACTGTGTGAAGTGAATGGAGTGTTGCTTCACTTTCTAAATGCTGTCCTTTCAGAGAAAATCACTTTCCTTTGAAAGTGCTTTAAATTACTTTCAAGCATTCACAAAAAATTCACATGCGTTTCTCTGAAAGAGAAGCAGTCTGTTCCAACACTTCAATTCACTGTGCGAAGTGAATGGAGTGTTGCTTCACTTTCTAAATGCTCTCCTTTCAGAGAAAATCACTCTCTTTTGAAACTGCCTTAATCTACTTACAAGCATTCACAAGAAATTCACATCTGTTTCTCTGAAAGAGAAGGAGTCTGTTCCAACACTTCAATTCACTGTGCGAAGTGAGTGGAGTGTTGTTTCACTTTCTAAATGCTGTCCTTTCAGAGAAAATCACTTTCCTTTGAAAGTGCTTTAAATTACTTTCAAGCATTCACAAAACTCACATGCGTTTCTCTGAAAGAGAACCAGTCTGTTCCAACACTTCAATTCACTGTGCGAAGTGAATGGAGTGTTGCTTCACTTTCTAAATGCTGTCCTTTCAGAGAAAATCACTTTCCTTTGAAAGTGCCTTAAGCTACTTACAAGGAGTGAGAAGAAAGTCACATGCATTTCTCTGAAAGAGAAGCAGTCTGTTCCAAGACTTCAATTCATTGTGCGAGGTGAATAGATTGTTATTTCACTTTCTAAATGCTGTCCTTTCAGA
>NW_028263362.1:5000-18526 GCF_982192425.1 Myodes glareolus | reverse complement strand
GTGCCTGGTCCTTACATTGATTAAAAGATGGAACTAGAAACTCTGAACTTAGAATAATGAATAGTTGTGATCCCCCATGTAATTCCTTGAGTCCACCTGTATGTAAGACCAGAAGTACTCTTTACTGTTGAAACATCTTTCCTGCTCAGTGTTGATTATTTGTGATCAACATATATATTTGATGTTTTCATTTGTCCATTTGTAACTTTTTAAACATGCAGTGCCTTTTTAGTAAAATCTTATTTATGTTGCAGTTTAAATTGAGACACTTCAGGTTTCTGGCAGATGAATAAAGAGCTGGAATAAATGGATAACTCTTTGTAGGAACTTCAGCAAAAAACATCTGAGTTCTTTCTATCTTTTATGTTTGTTTGACTGACTTTTCATGGGAAACAGATCCTTAATATATATTTATGGCTGTCCTAGAAGTGATTGCATGGACTAGGCCATTGAACTCAGAGGCAGATAGATATACATGCTTCTGCCTTTTGAGTGCAAGGATTAGAGGCATGATTCAAAACACCCAGCTTGCCTATCTTATTTTCTTTTTTGTAGTTAGGAATTAATCATTCACACAATTTCTCTCATGTGTACTCTGTACTGTTGATGTTTACTTATCTTTTATTGTTTGTTAATAGGCATTTCTTTTGCAAGGTGATATCCCATTCAAAGGGTTCATAAATGACAGGTGAATCTTCCATTCAGTTTGTTTCTAAAGTGACTTGGTAATTGAATTATGTCTATTTCATGGAATAAGTATGGGGAGCACCAAAGTTATATGACTACACTGTCAAACAAGTATACATTTGCAGTGTTGTCAAAATAATGCTTTCTGTTGTACAAATGTATGGAATATTTTAGAATGCAGTGACCTATGATGATGTACATATTGACTTCCCTTGGGAAGAATGGACTTTGCTGGATCCTTCCCAGAGGAGTCTCTACAAAGATGTGATGTTGGAGACCTACAGAAATCTCACTACTATAGGTAAGACTGAATTATATTTCATGTTTTAAAATAAGGGGACAATTGCTCATTGGTAACTGGTGCTATTTTGTAATATGATTGAGAAAGAAGAATGAGATGAATAAATTAGGCATGGTTGTAAGGTTCACTGCAAATGGTAACTATTTTTTTTTACACCTTTCAATATATAACATACATTTTCTGGCACTATATTTTAGGATACAGTTGGGAAGCCCATAATATTGAAGAACATTGTCAAAGTTCTAGAAGACATGAAAGGTAATTTTCATGTGTAAGCTGATAGGATTGTACCTCTGAAGAATTTGTAATGCATCCTGTAAGCTTTAAACAAAAGCAGCAGTGCATTGATGATCTTTAAATTCTCACAAAATCATATACCTTAATTTCAGATAAGTGAACTGCATTTGCAAGCCATTCTTTTAAGAAGATAAGGAAACAATGCCTTAAGTATATTACCATTTGAATCATAGTGAGAGCTATACTGTAGAATTATCAATCCATTTATTTCATACTATTCATATTATAAAATATATACATATATTAAAAAGATGATAAGTATATCTCTAAAACTCTATTTTACGAATAGTCCATAGAAAAGGTAGTTTAACTCATATACTTGTGACTGTGCAAAGTTTAGTGAGGGTGCAGTTAAAGTCAACAGTCAAGGGGCAGATACCACAAGTCTATGAACATAGAAAGTCAAACTGTGTGAATTCAATGTGGAAACCTTATATTTGTTATTTTTCCTTTACTAGGTATATCATATGTTACTCTGGATACAAGCCACATGAGCATAGGGATGTGAAAATATATAACATACCTTTCTGTCATAACAATTAGAAGATATGTAGCAGTCCTCATGTTTAATATACTTGTTGAATTTGATGTACAAGTATACAAGTAATTGGTTTTCTAGCCTCATTGTTAATATATCAACAAGCTCACATTTCAGAAAAGCACCATGAGTACTAGGACTGTGTAAATACTTCTGTCTGTCATAGTTCACTTAGCAAATGTAGTATCACTCATAGTATAGGAAACTTTATGAATGCAACAAGGGTGGTAAAGCTCTGAGTTTTTTTGGTTCTCTTCAAATACATAAAAATTCTCATACAGACAAAAAGATTCTGTAACTGTGAACCATGTAATAAAGGCTGTTATCAGTTATCTTCAAAGATAAAAAGCAAGCCTTAATGAAGGAGAAAAACAAGATTATAAACATGGTGATAAAATCTTAAGATATAATTTCTCTTTAAAATTGGACCAAATTGTAAAATTAATTCATACAGATAAAAACATTCAACAATGAATGTGCTAATGCTTTCACATGTACCACTATTATTGCAGGCATGAAAAAAGTCAAAGTAGAGAGAAAACTTCTGTATATACTCAATGTGTTAAAGCCTTTACATGTGACAGTCATCTACACAGGCTTGAAAGAACACAGACTAGATTGAAACCCTGTAAACAATGAATGTGGTAAAGCCTTTTTACATCAAAGTCATCTGCAAATACATAAAAGAGCACATACTAGAGAGAATGCCTGTGAATGTAATCAGTGTGGTAAAGTCTTTGCATATCCCAGTCAACTTCAATGGCATGAAAGAAGCCATATTGGAGAGAAACCCTATGAATGTAATCAGTGTGATAAAGCCTTTTCACGCCATTGTTATCTACAAGTACATAAAAGAACATATACTGGAGAGAAGCCCTATGAATGTAATCAGTGTGATAAAGCCTTTTCACGCCATAGTCATCTTCAAGTACATAAAAGCACACATACTGGAGAGAAGCCCTATGAATGCAGTCAGTGTGGAAAAGCCTTTGTTTTTCACAATAGTCTCCGAATACATGAAAGAAGCCATACTGGAGAGAAGCCTTATGAATGTAATCAGTGTGGTAAAGCCTTTACACGTCACAGTAATCTCCTAATACATGAAAGAAGCCATACTGGAGAGAAGCCCTATGAATGTAATTGGTGTGGTAAAGCCTTTACATGCCGTTGTCATCTACAAGTACATAAAAGAACACATACTGGAGAAAAATCTTATGAATGTAATTAGTGTGATAAAGCCTTTGCTTATAGCATAGTTATTTTGAAGGTGCCTCACTGCCTGTGTTATAGGAATGAATGCTTATAAGAGAAAAACTTTTATGTGTGAAAAATTGTTTGTTTAAAGAGTTGTTTTAATTGTAATTATGTGATGTCATTGTGTGTTTGTGTGGGTGTGTAAATTTTTCATGTTGTTTTCTGAGAATGTTAAACCCTAGGATCTTCTTGTAACAAGAATTACAGGAAGTTATCAAAAATTAGACCTTGCTCCTAGGAATGAATATTTCTTAACTGCCCAGCCATGTTTCTAGTGCTGTAAATATTTTAAAGCCTATTTGTATCATTTTGACGTCAAGAAATACGGATAAACTCATATGAGAGAAAAACTCTTTTCCTGAAAATGATTTTGTAAAGACATTAGACATCACAGTTGTCTTCAGCTTCAAAAAAAAGTTTCATTTTTTTTGTCATATCCTTGAAGGAAGTAAATTATTTACCATGCTCACTGAAGACTGATGATAGAGATCACTGCATTGTGGTTCCTAATTTGAAAATTTTGAGGTAGATACTAAAGTGTGCATCATGTGTGACAAATTCATTTAGTGAAGTATATTTTGTGGTCCTTACATTTCTTCTGTGGCTTTTGTTTATCTTCTGTTGTGCTCCTATTTATTGATAGATATTTTCTGCTATAATGTGTAGAATGATATCCCAATTATATTATTTATATTATATTATATTATATTATATTATATTATATTATAACAGTAACCCATCTGTAAGGGGCCGCCAGAATGTCGCCATGGCGAAATGGTGCCAGCGGTCTTACAGCTTGGAGGTATACAGATCCTTTGATGCTGCTGCGCCCGGCCAGAGTGCCTGGGGCTTGTATTTTTGCATAACAGAACCTTGGTTCCCTGGCCTATCTCGAAATTCCCGGGCTCCAGCAGAATGGTATCATCCAATCAGCATCCGAGCCTCTCCACCCTAGAAAAGCGGCTGCCTTTGGGTTTTTCGGTCTCTCTCGTCTCTCTCTCTCGTTCCCCATCCCCGTTCAACCAAGTGCTCTAATAAAATTGTGATTTGGGAAGGATTCTCGATTTCGTGGTCGCTTCTGCTTGCTGGACAAGGGGGGCATCTCACAACTGGTGCCGTTGAAACCCTGGACGCCAGATTTGAACAAACAACATCAGCCACCAACGAGGGAGCAGAATTCAGAACCCGACACAAAGAGCAGTGACTGACGTCAGTGAAATCCTCCAGATGTATGCTGATTGCTAAGGCTGGTCCAGAGTGGTAATGTTTGCATTCGTTCTTCTCTGCTGTTTCAGGCTGCGCTGCGATTAACCAGGTTGTGAGTGCCTTTGCTGCTGCGACTTCAGCTCTAGCCAAAAGTGAAACTAAGTCAGCAGTAGATCAAGCGGCATTTTTCTAAAAAGACTTCCTTGTAAGTAAAAAGGAGGTTTTTTCTTTAGCCCAGGGGGTGAGTGCACACCATGGGCAATTCTTATGGAGCCACCTCAAACCCCAGGGAGATTTATCACTCAATCCAGGCGCTTTTGCAGCAGCGTGATTTAAAGATCTCTTACAGCACTGTCGCTAACATCGTGAAAGACATTGTTAATGTCTCACCTTGGTTTGCAGCTTCAGGTGATCTAACTTTGCCATCTTGGAATAGGTTAGGCAGGGATTTGGAACAAGCAGAAGGAAAGATTGGGAGGGGCACACTTCCTTTTTGGAGGATGGTGCGGGACTGCTTGAAGGAAGAACGTAATATAGAGATATTAAAACAGGGTCGCAAGGCATTACAGAATATCAGGACAGCTTTTCAGAATCATATCAGATGGAGGAACAAGAGGATAGGCCTAGAAAGAAAAAGGAAAAATCAAAAGAACAGGATCTGGAAATAGAAAAAAGAGAAAAGGGAAAGAGAAGCCCCATATATTTAGTGGTGAAGGAATTTGTAGATCTAGATTTATCAGAGCAGGAAGAGCAGCTTGAGAAAGCAGCTGCTAAATCTGAGAAAGAGCGAGGTAGCCGGAGGTGGGGTGATGATGATGTATTTACTACGAAGGATGGAAGATACGAGGCACCTGTACCTTCTGCTCCTCCCCCATCTGCCCCTCCACCCATGTATTCGCAGGTAGCTACAGAGGGCCACAGTTTCATAGGAAGGCAAACTTGGTCGTGATTGGCGGCTGCCTTTCCTGTTTTTGAAGAGCCACAGAATCATAATAGGTGGTATGAACCAGTCCCATACAGACAGCTGAAGGACTTGGTTGAAGTCATGAAAAATTATGGAGCAAATGCCAATTATACAATTGCATTATTGAGAAGGATTGCTACAGTAGTGCTGACTCCTACAGACTGGCAGGAGATTGCAAGGGCAGCTCTTCCGGCAGGGCAGTTCCTGGACTTTTAATCTATAGTCCAGGACAAGGCACAAACTCAAGCGCGCATTAACATACAAGGCGGCAACCCAGAGTGGACGGCTGATATGCTTCTTGGACAGGGACCATTTGCTGGAAATCAGAATAATTATCCTTGGGAGTTTTATAGGCAGGTTAGTGAGATTCATTATAGAGCATGGAAATCACTCCCTAATAAAGGTGAAACAGCTGGTAACTTAACCAAGATTATTCAAGGTGCTGCAGAGCCATTCTCTGATTATGTGGCTAGAATGACAGAGGCAGCTGAAAGAATGTTTGGGAATTTAGACACATCCATGCCTTTTGTCCAGCAGATAATTTTCGAACAGAGCACCAAGGAATGTCAAAGAGCAATAGGTCCAGTAAAGGGAAAGGGATTAGAAGCCTGGATCAAAGCCTGCCGTGAAGTTGGGGGGCCTCTAACCAATGCAGGGTTGGCAGCTGCTGTGCTTGCTGCTGCCAGAGGTGCTAGAGGAGATAAGGGAAAGGCATTCTTTAAATGCGGACAGTTGGGACATCTCATGTAACAATGTCCTAATAGTAATAATGCCTCAGATTCTTCAGGGCCCTCAGCTGTAACATCACAGAGGCAGCCAGGCACTTGTCCCAGGTGCAAGAAAGGAAAACATTGGGCTAATGAGTGCAGATCAGTTAGGGATATAAATGGACAACTTATTCCTCAGGCTGTTCAGTCATTGTCAAAAAACGGATTAAGGGGCCCATGCAACCAGGGCCCAAAAATATTTGGGGCAATTCAGAGCTCGATGGCAGTCCCCGATATGACTCCATTGTCCCAACAAGAAGGGCAGCCAAGGGCTCCGGAGGGTTGGACCTCTGTGCCACCTCCAAACTGCTATTAACTCAGGATATGGGAGTTCAGGTCATAGAAACAAACGTGTCTGGACCATTAGAACAAGATACTGTTGGCATAGTCTTGGGACATTCATCCTCAATTATGAAAGGCCTGATAGTCCATCCTGGAGTCATAGACCCTGCTTATGAAGGCTGCATTAAGATTCTTTGCCATTCTCTGTACGGGGTAGTTTCCATCGCCCTGGGAGACAGAGTAGCTCAGCTCTTGGTTCTGCCTTCAGGGTGCAATAAGCTTCCAGTGGAAGGACTTGTTCTGGAGGACAAAGGCCTTGCTCCCATGGGAGTAGATTTGGCTTGTTTATCCTTGGAGCTTGATCAGCGGCCAATTTTAAATTTGGAAATAGAAGGAAAGGTTTTTTCAGGCCTGGTGGATACTGGGGCAGATAAAAGTATCATCAGATCCCAAGCATGGCCAAAACGCTGGCCCTTACAGCAGGCCTCCCAGTCCCTTCAAGGGCTGCGGTATGCACAAACGCCACATATAAGTGCTAAGGAGTTAGTCTGGAGAACAGAAGATCAGAAAGGGACTTTTCAGCCTTTTGTGGTTGATTTGCCCATCAACCTGTGGGGCCGAGATGTGCAGTCTCAAATGAGATTGAGACTTACAAATGATTACTCTGACACCAGTAAACAAATGATGGCACGTCAGGGCTATGTTCCCAATAAGGGACTTGGTAAATGTCTCCAAGGTAGATAGAATCCTGTTGAGACTGTCTCCAAATTAGATAGGAAAGGCTTGGGTTTTTCATAGGGGTCACTGAAGCTGTAGCTTCCAGACAAAAGACAATGCCCATCCCTTGGCTAGTAGATAAGCCAGTATGGGTCCCTCAGTGGCCCCTTTCCTTGGAAAAGCTGGAAGCTGCAAAACAATTAGTACAAGAACAGTTAGAACTAGGACACTTAGAACATTCTGTGTCGCGTTGGAATACGCCTATTTTTGTGATCAAAAAGGCTTCTGGAGGTTAGAGATTACTGCATGACCTTAGGGCAATCGATGCTCAGATGCAAATCATGGGCCCATCCCAGCAGGGCCTCCCATTGCTTTCAGCAATACCAAAGAATTGGCGGGTAATTTCCTTGGACATCAAGGACTGTTTCTTTTCAATTCCCGTGTGCCCTCAGGACTGGGAGAGGTTTGCATTTACTCTTCCATCTGTTAACAATGAACAACCCAATGCTCAGTTTCAATGGAAAACTTTGCCCCAGGGGATGGCCAATAGTGCGTTAATGTGTCAGTTATATGTAGATGCAGCATTGAGTCCTGTTAGGAGACAATTTCCTACCGTAAAAATTGTCCACTACATGGATGATTTATTGTTATCTACCCCCATCAGGAAACCCTGAAGGAAGTTTTCCAAAAGGTTACGTCCCTTTTGAAGGAGCAAGGACTCCACATAGCCTCAAATAAAGTACAAGCATCTTCCATGGTGAAATTTTTGGGAACTATAATCACTCCTGAAAGCATCAGGCCTCGGAAAGTGCTTATTCTCACCCATCACCTTAAAACTCTTAATGATTTCCAGCAGTTGCTCGGAGATATAAATTGGATTAGAGGATATTTAAATATACCTCGATCTGAGCTCTTGCCTTTGTTTTCCATCTTAGAGGGCAATCCTGATATCTGTTCACCTAGAGCCATGACCCCGGCTTCAATGCAGGCCCTTAAGAGGGTAGAATCTGCTATTACTACAGCTCAATTACAGCGGGTGAATCCATCCTTACCAATCTTGCTATGCATTCTCAAAACAAAGAATTATCCCACTGGAGTGTTATGGCAAGATGGGTCCCACTGGTGGATGCATGGAAATTCCATAGGAGCAAGATCTGTCCAATATTATCCAGAATTGATGGCTGGCCAAGCATTAATGGGAATAAAGCTTTGCTTAGCACACTTTGCAAGAATGCCTGACAAGTTGATAATTCCCTATATGAGGGAACAGGTAGAGGTTTTGACAGCCACGGTAGATGGCTGGGCTATCCTGCTTTGTGCATTCCCAAATGTTATTGACAATCATGTGCCAAGGCACCCCTTGATAAATTTTGTGGAGAAAAATTTGGTGTATTTTCTCAGGATTACCTCACCCCACCCATTAGAAGGAGCCTTAACTATCTATACAGATGGCTCAAAGACTGGAAAAGGGGCTTTGGTGGTAGGAAATGCTAAACCTGTGATCTTTCAATTTCGGCGTGATTCCCCCTAAGTCACTGAGTGCTTGGTGGTTTTGGAGGTGTTTCAGAGATTTCTTGAGCCATTTAATTTAATTTCAGATTCACAATATGTGGTCAATGCTGTGGCCTCTCTTGAGGTTGCAGCCTCAATTCGCAGCTCAAGTACAGTGTCCAATATTCTTTTACAAATACAAAAACATATTTTAAAAAGAGAAAATCCCTTTTATGTTGCTCATATTCGAGCCCATTCTCTTTTGCCAGGACCTATGGCAGAGGCCAATGCTCAAGCTGACGGTGCTACTCAAGCACTCGCCCTTGTGGCTACATATTCACTCCAGCTAGCTAGAGATTTCCATCAGCTCTATCATGTTCCAGCGAATACACTTCGCTTAAAGTTTAAGATCTCTAGGGAGAATGCCAGGAGAATAGTAAAAGCCTGTCCCTCCTGCATGACCATGTTACATCCCCCACATATTGGGGTAAATCCCAGGGGGGTAAAGCCAAACTCACTCTGGCAAATGGATGTGACTCACATCTCAGAATTTGGCAGACAAAAGTATGTTCGTGTGTCGGTGGACACATGCTCTGGGATAATTCATGCCACCCCACTTGTGGGGGAAAAGGTAACTCATGTAAAAATACATTGCTTAGAGGCCTGGGCAGCTTGGGGAAAGCCAAGTCGTCTAAAAACTGACAATGGCCCGGCATATGCCTCACAGGGCTTTAAAGCCTTTTGCAAGCAATTACAAGTTGAACATACCACTGGCCTACAATACAACCCACAAAGCCAGGGTATTGTAGAAAGGGCAAATAGAAATTTAAAGGAAATTTTGCAAAAGCAAAAAGGGGGAATAGCTGTAGCAGCTTCCCCCAGAAAAAGGATTTCTCTTGCACTCTTTACACTTAATTTTTTAATTCAAAATATTGCTGGAAAAACAGCAGCAGACAGGCATGCCCTGTTTGAAAGTTCTACGGAGCGAGATTTGGTCATGTGGAAAGATGTATTGATTAATAAATGGTGTGGACCGGATCTGATAATTACCATATCCAGGGGAGTGATTTGTGTTTTCCCACAGAATCGTGAGGATCCAATCTGGGTGCCAGCGAGACTGACAAGAGAAGTGAAAGATGCTGCTAAGGATGAAGATTCGTGCGGAGGCAACAGAGATGACCCCCTGGGTGGTATCAAGAGCAGCTGTTTCACATTATCACCTTGAGCAGCACCCTGTGCAGCCTCTTACCTTTAAACAATCTTCTGACTGACTCTATTCTGCCTTTCTCCCTCCTTGGGAATGGGTGGGAGCAGAGATGGATGTGTGGTATGTCTTTGGTTGGTGTACCATCTGCTAGCCCAAATGAGGAGGGGCAAGGTCTTTGTGGCACAGGCCTTGACAGCCTTGGAATGTGGATCCTCACCCCAAGTTTGGCTTTCAGCCTTAAAAGAGCTCATAGGCAATGTGCCATGCATAGCCTTTGCACCCTCAAGGGACCAGATAGTCCCATTGCACAGAGGAAGGTATGCGTAGGCGGAGGGTGTGCAGACACAGCCCTTGTACTCCCAGGGAAGTAGTTGTCCCATTGCACGGGAAGGGTGTGTCTTGCTTTTCTTTCCTTTAATCGGTCCACACATCATGAGGTGGGGACCTGATTGGGAAATAGATTTTGCCTTTATTGCTCTTTAAAACAAATTAGAGGGAGCTGTAAGGGGCCGCCAGAATGACGCCATGGCGAAATGGTGCCAGCGGTCTTACAGCTTGGAGGTATACAAATTCTTTGATGCTGCTGCGCCCGGCCAGAGTGCCTGGGGCTTGTATTTTTGCATAACAGAGCCTTGGTTCCCTGGCCTATCTCGAAATTCCCGGGCTCCAGCAGAATGGTATCATCCAATCAGCATCCGAGCCTCTCCACCCTAGAAAAGCGGCTGCCTTTGGGTTTTTCGGTCTCTCTCATCTCTCTCTTGTTCCCCATCCCCGTTCAACCAAGTGCTCTAATAAAATTGCGATTTGGGAAGGATTCTCGATTTCGTGGTCGCTTCTGCTTGCTGGACAAGGGGGGGTGTCTCACACCCATCGTCTTCTTTTCAGATTGTAAACTTAAATTTATACAGGGATAGAGGAACACAGGAAATTTGAATAATGAATACTCTTTGCATAGTAAAATATTTATAAGACCATACATTTTTTAAACTTTATTTATTCTGGAGATTAAACATTTGTTTATAATACTTTCTCAGAACCACAATTGAATTCTAGAGAATTGCCTCATTTATTAAAAGTGGTTGCTGCTAAGCCTGATGGCCTGAGTTCTATCTCTGGGTGACCTGTATTATTTCCCCAAATTTTCCTCTTATTTCGAAACTTGGGCAGTGGCATATGCATACTCCTATATGAGTATGCATATATATACATATAATTTTTAAACCTGTATAAATGCAGTTGAGGTCAATTGCAGTCAAATGAATCCCTAGGTTTCATCACTACAACTCACATAGAAGAAGTAGATAAACACCTGTACATTGTCCTCTCAGTGTTACATACACATTAGAGATTCATGGCTGTAATCCAAGAACTTGGGAGACTGTGTTGGGTCAATCTTTGTGCGTTTGAGGCCAGATTGTTCTCCATAGTAAATTCCACAGCAGCCATGGCCATGTGGATATCCTGTCTCAAAAGAATTCCAAAAAGAAAAAAATCATATCTCATTATGGAAATTGTCTTAATATAATGTGAATGGACTGTCATGGGTTCCAACAAAAGCTTTTGTTATTTTTACTCACATTAACAGAACTGTGTTAACAATGAAAATAAGAAGTAATATAGAGAGTCCATTCACAGAGGTATAGAAATCCATCGAATCCTTTGACAACCATCTAGAGGAACTTTCCTCACCTTCAAGTGATAGGAAACAGAAGGAACACTGCAACTTCTTCATCTTCAGTATTATAATAACATATTTGGGACATGGATTATTGGTTCTGTAGTACTGCTTCTCTTGGGTATCCAAGTTTGATTCCTAGCTTTATGTCAGATTATATCAGAGCTTCTTATATTTTCAGATCCTGGAGATCTGGTGCATTCTTCTGGCCTCTTAGGGCACCAGATATGCTAATGGTAAAAAGAAAGATATGTTTGTGATTCCATATTGTAAAAAGGTTTTCTTCATGCATCTTAAAAACGAATGAAATTTAACATAGGTGTATAAGTTTTGCCGTTGAGCATACCAAGTGCATGCCAAGTACCAGTGGTAATCAAAAGATGGTGTCTGATCCCCTGTAACTGGAGGTACAGACAGTTATGAACTATCTTGTAGGCACTTGGAATCAAAGTCAGGTCCTGATATTGAGCAGCCATTGTTCTAAGTGCTGAGCCTTCTACTCAGCCCCCATGAACATGTCATTAGTAGCAGTAAGATGTGAGTGGCTGATCTAAGAAGAAATCTAAGAAGGAAGTGACTGATGATCCAGAAGAAATAAAAGATTGATTACATCAGAAACTTAGACTTGGTGCTTAATGAATTTTCTGAGTACAAAAGTCCATAAAATGAGGGTAAGGTACAAAAATGGTCAGGAATGAGACAGACAATAAAAGTCTTTAAAAGATGGTTGACCATTTAACCAAAGCCAAAATAATGAGTTTGTCTCCAATGTGGTAAATAGGCATCTATTGGAACCCATAAGCTCACATGTCAGATGGACCCCAGGTTTTTACCACCTGTGAAGGAGAGAAAAGGAACTTGCAGACATAAAGTCTGACTTATCTAAATGGAATCATATTGTGCTTCCCTGATGCCTACAAAATCTCTAGTTAGGAGTTTTGAATGGTGGTGACCAGATGACATTCAGGTTGTAGGGAAATCCTGAGAGTTGAACTGAAGTCACTGTAAGGCTAAGTTAATCAGATTCTTATATGGAGCTGTGGTTGAAAGAAATGTTAGGGAGGAAGCTTTGCAAAAGCCCAAGGATCAAATGCCAAAGAGCAGTACATAGCGTGCACTTAAGTAAGTTGGCACCATCTGTACTCTATATCTATTCTACTATGGTGGTTCAGCCTCCTTCAGGTCTTCCACTATTTACTTTTTTGGCAACTCATGTAACTGTCAGTGACAGTATCCTACAGCCCCCATCTTTCAGCCTCCATGGGAATGTAAAGCTCTTTAGTCTCCGCCTCATCAATCCCCAATACTTGTCTGCCTGGCAGGAATAAGGATATTCTAGATACATTTAAATTTCTCCCTTTGGCTAACAACTGGTGAAATAATAGACACTATGACATTTGAGTTTCCCTGGGGAATTTCACTGTGGAAAATGACTGACTCCTCTAGATGAGAGTGTGTCTGCTGAAGACACATTCACTCCTTATCTGACCCCTTACAGGAGAGAGAGGACCTGAGGTTTGGCCATAGCACACATAAGAAATAGGTAGTGAGTCAATTTTAGATGATTGCTGAATTCTGACTGGCCATTTCTTGGATCCACAGAGTAAGGAATCAAGAATCATGATAAAGAACCAAACTTATGAAACCAAGTTACAGTAGTTGCACTAGTCTGACCAAAATAGAACTGGATAAAATGTTATTCCCCTGCCTAAAAAACTGCTATTTTACATATTTAAGATGTACAGCCTGAGATAAAATGTGTTACTAATACTTGGTGTGCTCTAGTATAAATCACTAAACTTTGGAGCACATAACCATAAACCTGTTTCACCCTTTTTAGATTAATTTTTGTGGATTAAAATTACATCATTTACACCATCAATTTCTTGCCTCTAAGACTTTCCAGAAATTAGAAAAAATCATGAATTTGTTTTATCAAAGGTTGCTGTTTGAATGTAACCTATGCTTGGCTTCAGAATATCTGAGCTATGAGTGAAAGGGTTGATTACACTGGTCAGTGACTCTGTAATGGAACACACACACACACAAGGGACACCATATTTGGAAGGGGAGCAGGAAATGCTCTGAGAGACTGGAAAAGTTTCTATTAAAATAACAATTTTCCAGACTAGAGCCCTGT
>NW_028263361.1:5000-25000 GCF_982192425.1 Myodes glareolus | reverse complement strand
AAGCAGTGTGTTCCAACACTTCAATTCACTGTGCGAAGTGAATGGAGTGTGGCTTCACTTTCTAAATGCTTTCCATTCAGAGAAAATCACTTTCCTTTGAAAGTGCCTTAAGTAACTTGCAAGCATTCACAAGAAA
This sequence comes from Myodes glareolus, assembly GCF_982192425.1. Taxonomy (NCBI): domain Eukaryota; kingdom Metazoa; phylum Chordata; class Mammalia; order Rodentia; family Cricetidae; genus Myodes; species Myodes glareolus. The sequence continues at coordinate 24,864 of NW_028263361.1, read as the reverse complement.
CACTGATGCGTTTCTATGAAAGAGAAGCACTCTGTTCCAACACTTCAATTCACTGCACGAATGGAATGGAGTGTTGCTTCACTTTCTAAATACTGTCCTTTCAAAGAAAATCACTTTCCTTTGAAAGTGCCTTATGCTACTTACAAGCATTAGGAAGAAATTCACATGCGTTTCTCTGAAAGAGAAGTAGTCTGTTCCAACACTTCAATTCACTGCACGAAGGGAATGGAGTGTTGCTTCACTTTCTAAATGCTGTCCTTTCAGAGAAAATCACTTTCCTTTGAAAGTGCCTTAAGCTACTTACAAGCATTCACCAGAAACTCACATGCGCTTCTCTGAAAGAGAAGGAGTGTGTTCCAACACTTCAATTCACTGTGCGAAGTGAATGGAGTGTTGCTTCACTTTCTAAATGCCGTCCTTTCAGAGAAAATCACTTTCCTTTGAAAGTGCCTTAAGTTACTTGCAAGCATTAGGAAGAAACTCACATGCGTTTCTCTGAAAGAGAAGCAGTCTGTTCCAACACTTCAATTCACTGTGCGAAGTGAATGGAGTGTTGCTTCACTTTCTAAATGCTGTCCTTTCAGAGAAAATCACTTTTGTTTGAAAGTGCCTTAAGCAACTTTCACGCATTCACAAGAAACTCACATGCATTTCTCTGAAAGAGAAGCCTTCTCTTCCAACAATTCAATTCACTGTGCGAAGTGAATGGAGTGTTGCTTCTCTTTCTAAATGCTGTCCATTCAGAGAAAATCACTTTCCTTTGAAAGAGCCTTAAGCTACTTACAAGCATTCAACAGAAACTCACATGCATTTCTCTGAAAGAGAAGCAGTCCCTTCCAACACTTCAATTCACTGTGCAAAGTGAATGGAGTGTTGCTTCACCTTCTCAATCCTGTTCTTTCAGAGAAAATCACTTTCCTTTGAAAGTGCCTTAAGCTACTTGCAAGCATTCACAAGAAACACTAATGCGTTTCTATGAAAGAGAAGCACTCTGTTCCAACACTTCAATTCACTGCACGAAGGGAATGGAGTGTTGCTTCACTTTCTAAATGCTGTCCTTTCAGAGAAAATCACTTTCCTTTGAAAGTGCCTTAAGCTACTTACAAGCATTCACCAGAAACTCACATGCGCTTCTCTGAAAGAGAAGCTGTCTGTTCCAACACTTCAATTCACTGTGCGAAGTGAACGGAGTGTTGCTTCACTTTCTAAATGCTGTCCTTTCAGAGAAAATCACTTTCCTTTGAAAGTGCCTTTAGTTACTTGCAAGCATTAGGAAGAAACTCACATGCGTTTCTCTGAAAGAGAAACCATCTCTTCCAACACTTCAATTCACTGTGCGAAGTAAATGGAGTGTTGCTTCACTTTCTAAATGCTGTCTTTTCAGAGAAAATCACTTTTGTTTGAAAGTGCCTTAAGAAACTTTCAAGCATTCACAAGAAACTCACATGCATTTCTCTGAAAGATAAACCTTCTCTTCCAACACTTCAATTCACTGTGCGAAGTGAATGGAATGTTGCTTCACTATCTAAATGCTGTCCTTTCAGAGAAAATCACTTTCCTTTGAAAGTGCCTTAAGCTACTTACAAGCATTCAACAGAAACTCACATGCATTTTTCTGAAAGAGAAGCAGTCTGTTCCAACACTTCAATTCACTGTGCGAAGTGAATGGAGTGTGGCTTCACTTTCTAAATGCTGTCCTTTCAGAGAAAGTCACTTTCCTTTGAAACAGCCTTAAGCTACTTACAAGCATTCAACAGAAACTCACATGCATTTTTCTGAAAGAGAAGCAGTCTCTTCCAACACTTCAATTCACTGCGCAAAGTGAATGGAGTGTTGCTTCACCTTCTCAATGCTGTTCTTTCAGAGAAAATCACTTTCCTTTTAAAGTGCCTTAAGCTACTTACAAGCATTCACCAGAATTTCACATGCATTTCTCTGAAATAGAAGCAGTCTGTTCCAAACCTTCAATTCACTGTGCGAAGTGAATGGAGTGTTGCTTCACTTTCTAAATGCTGTCATTTCAGAGAAAATCACTTTCCTTTGAAAGTGCCTTAAGTTACTTGCAAGCATTAGGAAGAAACTCACATGCGTTTCTCTGAAAGAGAAGCAGTCTGTTCCAACACTTCAATTCACTGCACGAAGTGAATGGAGTGTTGCTTCACTTTCTAAATGCTGTCCTTTCAGAGAAAATCACTTTCCTTTGAAAGTGCCTTAAGCTACATACAAGCATTCACAAGAAACACTTATGCGTTTCTATGAAAGGGAAGCAGTCTGTTCCAACACTTCAATTCACTGCACGAAGGGAATGGAGTGTTGCTTCACTTTCTAAATGCTGTCCTTTCAGAGAAAATCACTTTCCTTTGAAAGTGCCTTAAGCTACTTACAAGCATTCACCAGAAACTCACATGCGCTTCTCTGAAAGAGAAGGAGTGTGTTCCAACACTTCAATTCACTGTGCGAAGTGAATGGAGTGTTGCTTCACTTTCTAAATGCCGTCCTTTCAGAGAAAATCACTTTCCTTTAAAAGTGCCTTAAGTTACTTGCAAGCATTAGGAAGAAACTCACATGCGTTTCTCTGAAAGAGAAGCAGTCTGTTCCAACACTTCAATTCACTGTGCGAAGTGAATGGAGTGTTGCTTCACTTTCTAAATGCTGTCCTTTCAGAGAAAATCACTTTTGTTTGAAAGTGCCTTAAGCAACTTTCACGCATTCACAAGAAACTCACATGCATTTCTCTGAAAGAGAAGCCTTCTCTTCCAACAATTCAATTCACTGTGCGAAGTGAATGGAGTGTTGCTTCACCTTCTCAATCCTGTTCTTTCAGAGAAAATCACTTTCCTTTGAAAGTGCCTTAAGCTACTTGCAAGCATTCACAAGAAACACTAATGCGTTTCTATGAAAGAGAAGCACTCTATTCCAACACTTCAATTCACTGCACGAAGGGAATGGAGTGTTGCTTCACTTTCTAAATGCTGTCCTTTCAGAGAAAATCACTTTCCTTTGAAAGTGTCTTAAGCTACTTACAAGCATTCACCAGAAACTCACATGCGCTTCTCTGAAAGAGAAGCTGTTTGTTCCAACACTTCAATTCACTGTGCGAAGTGAACGGAGTGTTGCTTCACTTTCTAAATGCTGTCCTTTCAGAGAAAATCACTTTCCTTTGAAAGTGCCTTTAGTTACTTGCAAGCATTAGGAAGAAACTCACATGCGTTTCTCTGAAAGAGAAACCTTCTCTTCCAACACTTCAATTCACTGTGCGAAGTAAATGGAGTGTTGCTTCACTTTCTAAATGCTGTCTTTTCAGAGAAAATCACTTTTGTTTGAAAGTGCCTTAAGAAACTTTCAAGCATTCACAAGAAACTCACATGCATTTCTCTGAAAGATAAACCTTCTCTTCCAACACTTCAATTCACTGTGCGAAGTGAATGGAATGTTGCTTCACTATCTAAATGCTGTCCTTTCAGAGAAAATCACTTTCCTTTGAAAGTGCCTTAAGCTACTTACAAGCATTCAACAGAAACTCACATGCATTTTTCTGAAAGAGAAGCAGTCTGTTCCAACACTTCAATTCACTGTGCGAAGTGAATGGAGTGTGGCTTCACTTTCTAAATGCTGTCCTTTCAGAGAAAGTCACTTTCCTTTGAAACAGCCTTAAGCTACTTACAAGCATTCAACAGAAACTCACATGCATTTTTCTGAAAGAGAAGCAGTCTCTTCCAACACTTCAATTCACTGCGCAAAGTGAATGGAGTGTTGCTTCACCTTCTCAATGCTGTTCTTTCAGAGAAAATCACTTTCCTTTTAAAGTGCCTTAAGCTACTTACAAGCATTCACCAGAATTTCACATGCATTTCTCTGAAATAGAAGCAGTCTGTTCCAAACCTTCAATTCACTGTGCGAAGTGAATGGAGTGTTGCTTCACTTTCTAAAGGCTGTCATTTCAGAGAAAATCACTTTCCTTTGAAAGTGCCTTAAGTTACTTGCAAGCACTAGGAAGAAACTCACATGCGTTTCTCTGAAAGAGAAGCAGTCTGTTCCAACACTTCAATTCACTGCACGAAGTGAATGGAGTGTTGCTTCACTTTCTAAATGCTGTCCTTTCAGAGAAAATCACTTTCCTTTGAAAGTGCCTTAAGCTACATACAAGCATTCACAAGAAACACTTATGCGTTTCTATGAAAGGGAAGCAGTCTGTTCCAACACTTCAATTCACTGCACGAAGGGAATGGAGTGTTGCTTCACTTTCTAAATGCTGTCCTTTCAGAGAAAATCACTTTCCTTTGAAAGTGCCTTAAGCTACTTACAAGCATTCACCAGAAACTCACATGCGCTTCTCTGAAAGAGAAGCAGTCTGTTCCAACACTTCAATTCACTGTGCGAAGTGAATGGAGTGTTGCTTCACTTTCTAAATGCCGTCCTTTCAGAGAAAATCACTTTCCTTTAAAAGTGCCTTAAGTTACTTGCAAGCATTAGGAAGAAACTCACATGCGTTTCTCTGAAAGAGAAGCAGTCTGTTCCAACACTTCAATTCACTGTGCGAAGTGAATGGAGTGTTGCTTCACTTTCTAAATGCTGTCCTTTCAGAGAAAATCACTTTTGTTTGAAAGTGCCTTAAGCAACTTTCACGCATTCAAAAGAAACTCACATGCATTTCTCTGAAAGAGAAGCCTTCTCTTCCAACAATTCAATTCACTGTGCGAAGTGAATGGAGTGTTGCTTCACTTTCTAAATGCTGTCCATTCAGAGAAAATCACTTTCCTTTGAAAGAGCCTTAAGCTACTTACAAGCATTCAACAGAAACTCACATGCATTTCTCTGAAAGAGAAGCAGTCCCTTCCAACACTTCAATTCACTGTGCAAAGTGAATGGAGTGTTGCTTCACCTTCTCAATCCTGTTCTTTCAGAGAAAATTACTTTCCTTTGAAAGTGCCTTAAGCTACTTGCAAGCATTCACAAGAAACACTAATGCGTTTCTATGAAAGAGAAGCACTCTGTTCCAACACTTCAATTCACTGCACGAAGGGAATGGAGTGTTGCTTCACTTTCTAAATGCTGTCCTTTCAGAGAAAATCACTTTCCTTTGAAAGTGCCTTAAGCTACTTACAAGCATTCACCAGAAACTCACATGCGCTTCTCTGAAAGAGAAGCTGTCTGTTCCAACACTTCAATTCACTGTGCGAAATGAACGGAGTGTTGCTTCACTTTCTAAATGCTGTCCTTTCAGAGAAAATCACTTTTCTTTGAAAGTGCCTTAAGTTACTTGCAAGCATTAGGAAGAAACTCACATGCGTTTCTCTGAAAGAGAAACCTTCTCTTCCAACACTTCAATTCACTGTGCGAAGTAAATGGAGTGTTGCTTCACTTTCTAAATGCTGTCTTTTCAGAGAAAATCACTTTTGTTTGAAAGTGCCTTAAGAAACTTTCAAGCATTCACAAGAAACTCACATGCATTTCTCTGAAAGGTAAACCTTCTCTTCCAACACTTCAATTCACTCAGGAAGTGAATGGAATGTTGCTTCACTATCTAAATGCTGTCCTTTCAGAGAAAATCACTTTCCTTTGAAAGTGCCTTAAGCTACTTACAAGCATTCAACAGAAACTCACATGCATTTTTCTGAAAGAGAAGCAGTCTGTTCCAACACTTCAATTCACTGTGCGAAGTGAATGGAGTGTGGCTTCACTTTCTAAATGCTGTCCTTTCAGAGAAAGTCACTTTCCTTTGAAACAGCCTTAAGCTACTTACAAGCATTCAACAGAAACTCACATGCATTTTTCTGAAAGAGAAGCAGTCTCTTCCAACACTTCAATTCACTGCGCAAAGTGAATGGAGTGTTGCTTCACCTTCTCAATGCTGTCCTTTCAGAGAAAATCACTTTCCTTTGAAAGTGCCTTAAGCTACATACAAGCATTCATAAGAAACACTTATGCGTTTCTATGAAAGGGAAGCAGTCTGTTCCAACACTTCACTTCACTTCTGAAGGGAATGGAGTGTTGTCTCACTTTCTAAATGCTGTCCTTTCAGAGAAAATCACTTTCCTTTAAAAGTGCCTTAAGCTACTTACAAGCATTCAACAAAAACTCACATGCATTTCTCTGAAAGAGAAGCAGTCTGTTCCAACACTTCAATTCACTGTGCGAAGTGAATTGAGTGTTGCTTCACTTTCTAAATGCTGTCCTTTCAGAGAAAATCACTTTCCTTTGAAAGTGCATTAAGCTACTTACAAGCATTAGGAAGAAACTCACATGCGTTTCTCTGAAAGAGAAGCAGTCTCTTCCAACACTTCAATTCACTGTGCGAAGTGAATGGAGTGTTACTTTACTTTCTAAATGCTGTACTTTCAGAGAAAATCACTTTCCTATGAAAGTGCCTTAAGCAACTTTCACGCATTCACAAGAAACTCACATGCATTTCTATTAAAGAGAAGCCTTCTCTTCCAACACTTCAATTCACTGTGCGAAGTGAATGGAGTGTTGCTTCACTTTCTCAATCCTGTTCTTTCAGAGAAAATCACTTTCCTTTGAAACTGCCTTAATCTTCTTACAAGCATTCAGAAGAAACTCACATCTGTTTCTCTGAAAGAGAAGGAGTCTGTTCCAACACTTCAATTCACTGTGCGAAGTGAATGGAGTGTTGCTTCACTTTCTAAATGCTGTCCTTTCAGAGAAAATCACTTTCCTTTGAAAGTGCCTTAAGCTACTTACAAGCATTCACCAGAAACTCACATGCGCTTCTCTGAAAGAGAAGCTGTCTGTTCCAACACTTCAATTCACTGTGCGAAGTGAACGGAGTGTTGCTTCACTTTCTAAATGCTGTCCTTTCAGAGAAAATCACTTTCCTTTGAAAGTGCCTTTAGTTACTTGCAAGCATTAGGAAGAAACTCACATGCGTTTCTCTGAAAGAGAAACCTTCTCTTCCAACACTTCAATTCACTGTGCGAAGTAAATGGAGTGTTGCTTCACTTTCTAAATGCTGTCTTTTCAGAGAAAATCACTTTTGTTTGAAAGTGCCTTAAGAAACTTTCAAGCATTCACAAGAAACTCACATGCATTTCTCTGAAAGATAAACCTTCTCTTCCAACACTTCAATTCACTGTGCGAAGTGAATGGAATGTTGCTTCACTATCTAAATGCTGTCCTTTCAGAGAAAATCACTTTCCTTTGAAAGTGCCTTAAGCTACTTACAAGCATTCAACAGAAACTCACATGCATTTTTCTGAAAGAGAAGCAGTCTGTTCCAACACTTCAATTCACTGTGCGAAGTGAATGGAGTGTGGCTTCACTTTCTAAATGCTGTCCTTTCAGAGAAAGTCACTTTCCTTTGAAACAGCCTTAAGCTGCTTACAAGCATTCAACAGAAACTCACATGCATTTTTCTGAAAGAGAAGCAGTCTCTTCCAACATTTAAATTCACTGCGCAAAGTGAATGGAGTGTTGCTTCACCTTCTCAATGCTGTTCTTTCAGAGAAAATCACTTTCCTTTTAAAGTGCCTTAAGCTACTTACAAGCATTCACCAGAATTTCACATGCATTTCTCTGAAATAGAAGCAGTCTGTTCCAAACCTTCAATTCACTGTGCGAAGTGAATGGAGTGTTGCTTCACTTTCTAAATGCTGTCATTTCAGAGAAAATCACTTTCCTTTGAAAGTGCCTTAAGTTACTTGCAAGCATTAGGAAGAAACTCACATGCGTTTCTCTGAAAGAGAAGCAGTCTGTTCCAACACTTCAATTCACTGCACGAAGTGAATGGAGTGTTGCTTCACTTTCTAAATGCTGTCCTTTCAGAGAAAATCACTTTCCTTTGAAAGTGCCTTAAGCTACATACAAGCATTCACAAGAAACACTTATGCGTTTCTATGAAAGGGAAGCAGTCTGTTCCAACACTTCAATTCACTGCACGAAGGGAATGGAGTGTTGCTTCACTTTCTAAATGCTGTCCTTTCAGAGAAAATCACTTTCCTTTGAAAGTGCCTTAAGCTACTTACAAGCATTCACCAGAAACTCACATGCGCTTCTCTGAAAGAGAAGGAGTGTGTTCCAACACTTCAATTCACTGTGCGAAGTGAATGGAGTGTTGCTTCACTTTCTAAATGCCGTCCTTTCAGAGAAAATCACTTTCCTTTAAAAGTGCCTTAAGTTACTTGCAAGCATTAGGAAGAAACTCACATGCGTTTCTCTGAAAGAGAAGCAGTCTGTTCCAACACTTCAATTCACTGTGCGAAGGGAATGGAGTGTTGCTTCACTTTCTAAATGCTGTCCTTTCAGAGAAAATCACTTTCCTATGAAAGTGCCTTAAGCAACTTTCACGCATTCACAAGAAACTCACATGCATTTCTCTGAAAGAGAAGCCTTCTCTTCCAACAATTCAATTCACTGTGCGAAGTGAATGGAGTGTTGCTTCACTTTCTAAATGCTGTCCATTCAGAGAAAATCACTTTCCTTGGAAAGAGCCTTAAGCTACTTACAAGCATTCAACAGAAACTCACATGCATTTCTCTGAAAGAGAAGCAGTCCCTTCCAACACTTCAATTCACTGTGCAAAGTGAATGGAGTGTTGCTTCACCTTCTCAATCCTGTTCTTTCAGAGAAAATCACTTTCCTTTGAAAGTGCCTTAAGCTACTTGCAAGCATTCACAAGAAACACTAATGCGTTTCTATGAAAGAGAAGCACTCTGTTCCAACACTTCAATTCACTGTGCGAAGTGAACGGAGTGTTGCTTCACTTTCTAAATGCTGTCCTTTCAGAGAAAATCACTTTCCTTTGAAAGTGCCTTTAGTTACTTGCAAGCATTAGGAAGAAACTCACATGCGTTTCTCTGAAAGAGAAACCTTCTCTTCCAACACTTCAATTCACTGTGCGAAGTAAATGGAGTGTTGCTTCACTTTCTAAATGCTGTCTTGTCAGAGAAAATCACTTTTGTTTGAAAGTGCCTTAAGAAACTTTCAAGCATTCACAAGAAACTCACATGCATTTCTCTGAAAGATAAACCTTCTCTTCCAACACTTCAATTCACTGTGCGAAGTGAATGGAATGTTGCTTCACTATCTAAATGCTGTCCTTTCAGAGAAAATCACTTTCCTTTGAAAGTGCCTTAAGCTACTTACAAGCATTCAACAGAAACTCACATGCATTTTTCTGAAAGAGAAGCAGTCTGTTCCAACACTTCAATTCACTGTGCGAAGTGAATGGAGTGTGGCTTCACTTTCTAAATGCTGTCCTTTCAGAGAAAGTCACTTTCCTTTGAAACAGCCTTAAGCTACTTACAAGCATTCAACAGAAACTCACATGCATTTTTCTGAAAGAGAAGCAGTCTCTTCCAACACTTCAATTCACTGCGCAAAGTGAATGGAGTGTTGCTTCACCTTCTCAATGCTGTTCTTTCAGAGAAAATCACTTTCCTTTTAAAGTGCCTTAAGCTACTTACAAGCATTCACCAGAATTTCACATGCATTTCTCTGAAATAGAAGCAGTCTGTTCCAAACCTTCAATTCACTGTGCGAAGTGAATGGAGTGTTGCTTCACTTTCTAAATGCTGTCATTTCAGAGAAAATCACTTTCCTTTGAAAGTGCCTTAAGTTACTTGCAAGCATTAGGAAGAAACTCGCATGCGTTTCTCTGAAAGAGAAGCAGTCTGTTCCAACACTTCAATTCACTGCACGAAGTGAATGGAGTGTTGCTTCACTTTCTAAATGCTGTCCTTTCAGAGAAAATCACTTTCCTTTGAAAGTGCCTTAAGCTACATACAAGCATTCACAAGAAACACTTATGCGTTTCTATGAAAGGGAAGCAGTCTGTTCCAACACTTCAATTCACTGCACGAAGGGAATGGAGTGTTGCTTCACTTTCTAAATGCTGTCCTTTCAGAGAAAATCACTTTCCTTTGAAAGTGCCTTAAGCTACTTACAAGCATTCACCAGAAACTCACATGCGCTTCTCTGAAAGAGAAGGAGTGTGTTCCAACACTTCAATTCACTGTGCGAAGTGAATGGAGTGTTGCTTCACTTTCTAAATGCCGTCCTTTCAGAGAAAATCACTTTCCTTTAAAAGTGCCTTAAGTTACTTGCAAGCATTAGGAAGAAACTCACATGCGTTTCTCTGAAAGAGAAGCAGTCTGTTCCAACACTTCAATTCACTGTGCGAAGGGAATGGAGTGTTGCTTCACTTTCTAAATGCTGTCCTTTCAGAGAAAATCACTTTCCTATGAAAGTGCCTTAAGCAACTTTCACGCATTCACAAGAAACTCACATGCATTTCTCTGAAAGAGAAGCCTTCTCTTCCAACAATTCAATTCACTGTGCGAAGTGAATGGAGTGTTGCTTCACTTTCTAAATGCTGTCCATTCAGAGAAAATCACTTTCCTTGTAAAGAGCCTTAAGCTACTTACAAGCATTCAACAGAAACTCACATGCATTTCTCTGAAAGAGAAGCAGTCCCTTCCAACACTTCAATTCACTGTGCAAAGTGAATGGAGTGTTGCTTCACCTTCTCAATCCTGTTCTTTCAGAGAAAATCACTTTCCTTTGAAAGTGCCTTAAGCTACTTGCAAGCATTCACAATAAACACTAATGCGTTTCTATGAAAGAGAAGCACTCTGTTCCAACACTTCAATTCACTGCACGAAGGGAATGGAGTGTTGCTTCACTTTCTAAATGCTGTCCTTTCAGAGAAAATCACTTTCCTTTGAAAGTGTCTTAAGCTACTTACAAGCATTCACCAGAAACTCACATGCGCTTCTCTGAAAGAGAAGCTGTCTGTTCCAACACTTCAATTCACTGTGCGAAGTGAACGGAGTGTTGCTTCACTTTCTAAATGCTGTCCTTTCAGAGAAAATCACTTTCCTTTGAAAGTGCCTTTAGTTACTTGCAAGCATTAGGAAGAAACTCACATGCGTTTCTCTGAAAGAGAAACCTTCTCTTCCAACACTTCAATTCACTGTGCGAAGTAAATGGAGTGTTGCTTCACTTTCTAAATGCTGTCTTTTCAGAGAAAATCACTTTTGTTTGAAAGTGCCTTAAGAAACTTTCAAGCATTCACAAGAAACTCACATGCATTTCTCTGAAAGATAAACCTTCTCTTCCAACACTTCAATTCACTGTGCGAAGTGAATGGAATGTTGCTTCACTATCTAAATGCTGTCCTTTCAGAGAAAATCACTTTCCTTTGAAAGTGCCTTAAGCTACTTACAAGCATTCAACAGAAACTCCCATGCATTTTTCTGAAAGAGAAGCAGTCTGTTCCAACACTTCAATTCACTGTGCGAAGTGAATGGAGTGTGGCTTCACTTTCTAAATGCTGTCCTTTCAGAGAAAGTCACTTTCCTTTGAAACAGCCTTAAGCTACTTACAAGCATTCAACAGAAACTCACATGCATTTTTCTGAAAGAGAAGCAGTCTCTTCCAACACTTCAATTCACTGCGCAAAGTGAATGGAGTGTTGCTTCACCTTCTCAATGCTGTTCTTTCAGAGAAAATCACTTTCCTTTTAAAGTGCCTTAAGCTACTTACAAGCATTCACCAGAATTTCACATGCATTTCTCTGAAATAGAAGCAGTCTGTTCCAAACCTTCAATTCACTGTGCGAAGTGAATGGAGTGTTGCTTCACTTTCTAAATGCTGTCATTTCAGAGAAAATCACTTTCCTTTGAAAGTGCCTTAAGTTACTTGCAAGCATTAGGAAGAAACTCGCATGCGTTTCTCTGAAAGAGAAGCAGTCTGTTCCAACACTTCAATTCACTGCACGAAGTGAATGGAGTGTTGCTTCACTTTCTAAATGCTGTCCTTTCAGAGAAAATCACTTTCCTTTGAAAGTGCCTTAAGCTACATACAAGCATTCACAAGAAACACTTATGCGTTTCTATGAAAGGGAAGCAGTCTGTTCCAACACTTCAATTCACTGCACGAAGGGAATGGAGTGTTGCTTCACTTTCTAAATGCTGTCCTTTCAGAGAAAATCACTTTCCTTTGAAAGTGCCTTAAGCTACTTACAAGCATTCACCAGAAACTCACATGCGCTTCTCTGAAAGAGAAGCAGTCTGTTCCAACACTTCAATTCACTGTGCGAAGTGAATGGAGTGTTGCTTCACTTTCTAAATGCCGTCCTTTCAGAGAAAATCACTTTCCTTTGAAAGTGCCTTAAGTTACTTGCAAGCATTAGGAAGAAACTCACATGCGTTTCTCTGAAAGAGAAGCAGTCTGTTCCAACACTTCAATTCACTGTGCGAAGTGAATGGAGTGTTGCTTCACTTTCTAAATGCTGTCCTTTCAGAGAAAATCACTTTTGTTTGAAAGTGCCTTAAGCAACTTTCACGCATTCAGAAGAAACTCCCATGCATTTCTCTGAAAGAGAAGCCTTCTCTTCCAACAATTCAATTCACTGTGCGAAGTGAATGGAGTGTTGCTTCACTTTCTAAATGCTGTCCATTCAGAGAAAATCACTTTCCTTTGAAAGAGCCTTAAGCTACTTACAAGCATTCAACAGAAACTCACATGCATTTCTCTGAAAGAGAAGCAGTCCCTTCCAACACTTCAATTCACTGTGCAAAGTGAATGGAGTGTTGCTTCACCTTCTCAATCCTGTTCTTTCAGAGAAAATTACTTTCCTTTGAAAGTGCCTTAAGCTACTTGCAAGCATTCACAAGAAACACTAATGCGTTTCTATGAAAGAGAAGCACTCTGTTCCAACACTTCAATTCACTGCACGAAGGGAATGGAGTGTTGCTTCACTTTCTAAATGCTGTCCTTTCAGAGAAAATCACTTTCCTTTGAAAGTGCCTTAAGCTACTTACAAGCATTCACCAGAAACTCACATGCGCTTCTCTGAAAGAGAAGCTGTCTGTTCCAACACTTCAATTCACTGTGCGAAGTGAACGGAGTGTTGCTTCACTTTCTAAATGCTGTCCTTTCAGAGAAAATCACTTTTCTTTGAAAGTGCCTTAAGTTACTTGCAAGCATTAGGAAGAAACTCACATGCGTTTCTCTGAAAGAGAAACCTTCTCTTCCAACACTTCAATTCACTGTGCGAAGTAAATGGAGTGTTGCTTCACTTTCTAAAAGCTGTCTTTTCAGAGAAAATCACTTTTGTTTGAAAGTGCCTTAAGAAACTTTCAAGCATTCACAAGAAACTCACATGTATTTCTCTGAAAGGTAAACCTTCTCTTCCAACACTTCAATTCACTCAGGAAGTGAATGGAATGTTGCTTCACTATCTAAATGCTGTCCTTTCAGAGAAAATCACTTTCCTTTGAAAGTGCCTTAAGCTACTTATAATCATTCAACAGAAACTCACATGCATTTTTCTGAAAGAGAAGCAGTCTGTTCCAACACTTCAATTCACTGTGCGAAGTGAATGGAGTGTGGCTTCACTTTCTAAATGCTGTCCTTTCAGAGAAAGTCACTTTCCTTTGAAACAGCCTTAAGCTACTTACAAGCATTCAACAGAAACTCACATGCATTTTTCTGAAACAGAAGCAGTCTCTTCCAACACTTCAATTCACTGCGCAAAGTGAATGGAGTGTTGCTTCACCTTCTCAATGCTGTCCTTTCAGAGAAAATCACTTTCCTTTGAAAGTGCCTTAAGCTACATACAAGCATTCATAAGAAACACTTATGCGTTTCTATGAAAGGGAAGCAGTCTGTTCCAACACTTCACTTCACTTCTGAAGGGAATGGAGTGTTGTCTCACTTTCTAAATGCTGTCCTTTCAGAGAAAATCACTTTCCTTTAAAAGTGCCTTAAGCTACTTACAAGCATTCAACAAAAACTCACATGCATTTCTCTGAAAGAGAAGCAGTCTGTTCCAACACTTCAATTCACTGTGCGAAGTGAATTGAGTGTTGCTTTACTTTCTAAATGCTGTCCTTTCAGAGAAAATCACTTTCCTTTGAAACTGCCTTAATCTACTTACAAGCATTCAGAAGAAACTCACATCTGTTTCTCTGAAAGAGAAGGAGTCTGTTCCAACACTTCAATTCACTGTGCGAAGTGAATGGAGTGTTGCTTCACTTTCTAAATGCTGTCCTTTCAGAGAAAATCACTTTCCTTTGAAAGTGCATTAAGCTACTTACAAGCATTAGGAAGAAACTCACATGCGTTTCTCTGAAAGAGAAGCAGTCTCTTCCAACACTTCAATTCACTGTGCGAAGTGAATGGAGTGTTACTTCACTTTCTAAATGCTGTACTTTCAGAGAAAATCACTTTCCTATGAAAGTGCCTTAAGCAACTTTCACGCATTCACAAGAAACTCACATGCATTTCTATTAAAGAGAAGCCTTCTCTTCCAACACTTCAATTCACTGTGCGAAGGGAATGGAGTGTTGCTTCACTTTCTAAATGCTGTCCTTTCAGAGAAAATCACGTTCCTTTGAAAGTGCCTTAAGCTACTTACAAGCATTATGAAGAAACTCACATGCGTTTCTCTTAAAAAGAAGCAGTCTGTTCCAACACTTCAATTCACTGTGCGAAGTGAATGGAGTGTTGCTTCACTTTCTAAATGCTTTCCTTTCAGAGAAAATCACTTTTCTTTGAAAGTGCCTTAAGCAACTTGCAAGCATTCAGAAGAAACACTAATGCGTTTCTATGAAAGGGAAGCACTCTTTTCCAACACTTCAATTCACTGTACGAAGTGAATGGAGTGTTGCTTCACTTTCTAAATGCGGTCCTTCCCGAGAAAATCACTTTCCTTTGAAAGTGCCTTAAGCTACTTACAAGAATTCAACAGAAACTCACATACATTTCTCTGAAAGAGAAGCAGTCTGTTCCAACACTTCAATTCACTGTTCGAAGTGAATGGAATGATACTTCACTTTGTAAATGCTGTACTTTAAGAGAAAATCACTTTCGTTTGAAAGTGCCTTAAGCTACTTTCAAGCGTTCACAGGAAACTCACATGCGTTTCACTGAAAGAGAAGCATTCTGTTCAAACACTTCAATTCACTGTGCAAAGTGAATGGATTGTTGCCTCACTTTCGAAATGCTGTTTTTTCAGAGAAAATCACTTTCCTTTGAAAGTGCCTTAAGCTACTTACAAGCATTCAACAGAAACTCACATGCATTTTTCCGAAAGAGACGCAGTCTGTTCCAACACTTCAATTCACTGTGCGAAGTGAATGGAGTGTTGCTTCACTTTCTAAATGCTGTCCTTTCAGAGAAAATCACTTTCCTTTGAAAGTGCCTTAAGTTACTTGCAAGCATTAGGAAGAAACTCACATGCGTTTCTCTGAAAGAGAAGCAGTCTGTTCCAACACTTCAATTCACTGTGCGAATTGAATGGAGTGTTTCTTCACTTTCTTAATGCTGTCCTTTCAGAGAAAATCACTTTTCTTTGTAAGTGCCTTAAGCTAATTACAAGCATTCAACAGAAACTCACATGCATTACTCTGAAAGAGAAGCAGTCTGTTCCAACACTTCAATTCACTGCACGAAGGGAATGGAGTGTTGCTTCACTTTCTAAATGCTGTCCTTTCAGAGAAAATCACTTTCCTTTGAAAGTGCATTAAGCTACTTACAAGCATTCACTAGAAACTCACATGCGTTTCTTTGAAAGAGAAGCAGTCTGTTCCAACACTTCAATTCACTGTGCGAAGTGAATGGAGTGTTGATTCACTTTCTAAATGCTGTCCTTTCAGAGAAAATCACTTTCCTTTGAAAGTGCCTTAAGTTACTTGCAAGCATTAGGAAAAAACTCACATGCATTTCTCTGAAAGAGAAGCAGTCTGTTCCAACACTCAATTCACTGTGCGAAGTGAATGGAGTGTTGCTTCACTTTCTTAATGCTGTCCTTTCAGAGAAAATCACTTTCCTTTGAAAGTGCCTTAAGCTAATTACAAGCATTCAACAGAAACTCACATGCGCTTCTCTGAAAGAGAAGCTGTCTGTTCCAACACTTCAATTCACTGTGCGAAGTGAACGGAGTGTTGCTTCACTTTCTAAATGCTGTCCTTTCAGAGAAAATCACTTTTCTTTGAAAGTGCCTTAAGTTACTTGCAAGCATTAGGAAGAAACTCACATGCGTTTCTCTGAAAGAGAAACCTTCTCTTCCAACACTTCAATTCACTGTGCGAAGTAAATGGAGTGTTGCTTCACTTTCTAAAAGCTGTCTTTTCAGAGAAAATCACTTTTGTTTGAAAGTGCCTTAAGAAACTTTCAAGCATTCACAAGAAACTCACATGTATTTCTCTGAAAGGTAAACCTTCTCTTCCAACACTTCAATTCACTCAGGAAGTGAATGGAATGTTGCTTCACTATCTAAATGCTGTCCTTTCAGAGAAAATCACTTTCCTTTGAAAGTGCCTTAAGCTACTTATAAGCATTCAACAGAAACTCACATGCATTTTTCTGAAAGAGAAGCAGTCTGTTCCAACACTTCAATTCACTGTGCGAAGTGAATGGAGTGTGGCTTCACTTTCTAAATGCTGTCCTTTCAGAGAAAGTCACTTTCCTTTGAAACAGCCTTAAGCTACTTACAAGCATTCAACAGAAACTCACATGCATTTTTCTGAAAGAGAAGCAGTCTCTTCCAACACTTCAATTCACTGCGCAAAGTGAATGGAGTGTTGCTTCACCTTCTCAATGCTGTCCTTTCAGAGAAAATCACTTTCCTTTGAAAGTGCCTTAAGCTACATACAAGCATTCATAAGAAACACTTATGCGTTTCTATGAAAGGGAAGCAGTCTGTTCCAACACTTCACTTCACTTCTGAAGGGAATGGAGTGTTGTCTCACTTTCTAAATGCTGTCCTTTCAGAGAAAATCACTTTCCTTTAAAAGTGCCTTAAGCTACTTACAAGCATTCAACAAAAACTCACATGCATTTCTCTGAAAGAGAAGCAGTCTGTTCCAACACTTCAATTCACTGTGCGAAGTGAATTGAGTGTTGCTTTACTTTCTAAATGCTGTCCTTTCAGAGAAAATCACTTTCCTTTGAAACTGCCTTAATCTACTTACAAGCATTCAGAAGAAACTCACATCTGTTTCTCTGAAAGAGAAGGAGTCTGTTCCAACACTTCAATTCACTGTGCGAAGTGAATGGAGTGTTGCTTCACTTTCTAAATGCTGTCCTTTCAGAGAAAATCACTTTCCTTTGAAAGTGCATTAAGCTACTTACAAGCATTAGGAAGAAACTCACATGCGTTTCTCTGAAAGAGAAGCAGTCTCTTCCAACACTTCAATTCACTGTGCGAAGTGAATGGAGTGTTACTTCACTTTCTAAATGCTGTACTTTCAGAGAAAATCACTTTCCTATGAAAGTGCCTTAAGCAACTTTCACGCATTCACAAGAAACTCACATGCATTTCTATTAAAGAGAAGCCTTCTCTTCCAACACTTCAATTCACTGTGCGAAGTGAATGGAGTGTTGCTTCACTTTCTAAATGCTGTCCTTTCAGAGAAAATCACTTTCCTTTGAAAGTGCCTTAAGCTACTTACAAGCGTTCAACAGAAACTCACAAGCATTTCTCTGTAAGAGAAGCAGTCTGTTCCAAAACTTCAATTCACTGTGCGAAGTGAATGGAGTGTTGCTTCACTTTCTAAATGCTGTCCTTTCAGAGAAAATCACTTTCCTTTGAAAGTGCCTAAAGTTACTTGCATGCGTTAGGAAGAAACGCACATGCGTTTCTCTGAAAGAGAAACTTTCTCTTCCAACACTTCAATTCACTGTGCGAAGTGAATGGAGTGTTGCTTCACTTTGTAAATGCTGTCCGTTCAGAGAAAATCACTTTCCTATGAAAGTGCCTTAAGCTACTTACAAGCATTAGGAAGATACTCACATGCGTTTCTCTGAAAGAGAAGCAGTCTGTTCCAACACTTCAATTCACTGTGCGAAGTGAATGGAGTGTTGCTTCACTTTCTAAATGCTGTCCTTTCAGAGAAAATCACTTTCCTTTGAAAGTGCCTTAAGCTACTTACAAGCATTCAACAGAAACTCACATGTGCTTCTCTGAAAGAGAAGCAGTCTGTTCCAACACTTCAATTCACTGTGCTAAGTGAATTTAGTATTGCTTCACTTTCTAAATGCTGTCCTTTCAGAGAAAATCACTTTACTTTGAAAGTGCCTTAAGTTACTTGCAAGCATTAGGAAGAAACTCACATGCGTTTCTCTGAAAGAGAAGCAGTCTGTTCTAACACTTCAATTCACTGTGCGAAGGGAATGGAGTGTTGCTTCACTTTCTAAATGCTGTCCTTTCAGAGAAAATCACGTTCCTTTGAAAGTGCCTTAAGCTACTTACAAGCATTATGAAGAAACTCACATGCGTTTCTCTTAAAAAGAAGCAGTCTGTTCCAACACTTCAATTCACTGTGCGAAGTGAATGGAGTGTTGCTTCACTTTCTAAATGCTTTCCTTTCAGAGAAAATCACTTTTCTTTGAAAGTGCCTTAAGCAACTTGCAAGCATTCAGAAGAAACACTAATGCGTTTCTATGAAAGGGAAGCACTCTTTTCCAACACTTCAATTCACTGTACGAAGTGAATGGAGTGTTGCTTCACTTTCTAAATGCGGTCCTTCCCGAGAAAATCACTTTCCTTTGAAAGTGCCTTAAGCTACTTACAAGAATTCAACAGAAACTCACATGCATTTCTCTGAAAGAGAAGCAGTCTGTTCCAACACTTCAATTCACTGTTCGAAGTGAATGGAATGATACTTCACTTTGTAAATGCTGTACTTTAAGAGAAAATCACTTTCGTTTGAAAGTGCCTTAAGCTACTTTCAAGCGTTCACAGGAAACTCACATGCGTTTCACTGAAAGAGAAGCATTCTGTTCAAACACTTCAATTCACTGTGCAAAGTGAATGGATTGTTGCCTCACTTTCGAAATGCTGTTTTTTCAGAGAAAATCACTTTCCTTTGAAAGTGCCTTAAGCTACTTACAAGCATTCAACAGAAACTCACATGCATTTTTCCGAAAGAGACGCAGTCTGTTCCAACACTTCAATTCACTGTGCGAAGTGAATGGAGTGTTGCTTCACTTTCTAAATGCTGTCCTTTCAGAGAAAATCACTTTCCTTTGAAAGTGCCTTAAGTTACTTGCAAGCATTAGGAAGAAACTCACATGCGTTTCTCTGAAAGAGAAGCAGTCTGTTCCAACACTTCAATTCACTGTGCGAATTGAATGGAGTGTTTCTTCACTTTCTTAATGCTGTCCTTTCAGAGAAAATCACTTTTCTTTGTAAGTGCCTTAAGCTAATTACAAGCATTCAACAGAAACTCACATGCATTACTCTGAAAGAGAAGCAGTCTGTTCCAACACTTCAATTCACTGCACGAAGGGAATGGAGTGTTGCTTCACTTTCTAAATGCTGTCCTTTCAGAGAAAATCACTTTCCTTTGAAAGTGCATTAAGCTACTTACAAGCATTCACTAGAAACTCACATGCGTTTCTTTGAAAGAGAAGCAGTCTGTTCCAACACTTCAATTCACTGTGCGAAGTGAATGGAGTGTTGATTCACTTTCTAAATGCTGTCCTTTCAGAGAAAATCACTTTCCTTTGAAAGTGCCTTAAGTTACTTGCAAGCATTAGGAAAAAACTCACATGCATTTCTCTGAAAGAGAAGCAGTCTGTTCCAACACTCAATTCACTGTGCGAAGTGAATGGAGTGTTGCTTCACTTTCTTAATGCTGTCCTTTCAGAGAAAATCACTTTCCTTTGAAAGTGCCTTAAGCTAATTACAAGCATTCAACAGAAACTCACATGCATTTCTCTGAAAGAGAAGCAGTCTGTTCCAACACTTCAATTCACTGCACGAAGGGAATGGAGTGTTACTTCACTTTCTAAATGCTGTCCTTTCAGAGAAAATCACTTTCCTTTGAAAGTGCCTTAAGCTACTTTCAAGCATTCACAAGAAACACACATGCGTTTCTCTGAAATAGAAGCAGTC
>NW_028263360.1:0-25000 GCF_982192425.1 Myodes glareolus | reverse complement strand
TGCTTTAAGCTAATTACAAGCATTCAACAGAAAATCACATGCATTTCTCTGAAAGAGAAGCAGTCTGTTCCAACACTTCAATTCACTGCACGAAGGGAATGGAGTGTTGCTTCACCTTCTAAATGCTGTCCTTTCAGAGAAAATCACTTTCCTTTGAAAGTGCATTAAGCTACTTACAAGAATTCACCAGAAACTCACATGCATTTCTTTGAAAGAGAATCAATCTGTTCCAACACTTCAATTCACTGTGCAAAGTTCATGGAGTGTTGCCTCACTTTTGAAATGCTGTTATTTCCGAGAAAATCACTTTCCTTTGAAAGTGCCTTAAGCTACTTTCAAGCATTCACAAAAAACTCACATTTGTTTCTCTGAAAGAGAAGCAGTCTGTTCCAACACTTCAATTCTCTGTGCGAAGTGAATGGAGTGTTGCTTCACTTTCTAAATACTGTCCTTTCAGAGAAAATCACTTTCCTTTGAAAGTGCCTTAAACTACTTTCAAGCATTCACAAAAAACTCACATGCGTTTCTCTGAAAGAGAAGCAGTCTGTTCCAACACTTAAATTCACTGTGCGAAGTGAATGGAGTGTTTCTTCACTTTCTTAATGCTGTCCTTTCAGAGAAAATCACTTTCCTTTTAAAGTGCCTTAAGCTAATTACAAGCATTCAACAGAAACTCACATGCATTTCTCTGAAAGAGAAGCAGTCTGTTCCAACACTTCAATTCACTGCCCGAAGGGAATGGAGTGTTGCTTCACTTTCTAAATGCTGTCCTTTCAGAGAAAATCACTTTCCTTTGAAAGTGCCTTAAGCTAATTACAAGCATTCAACAGAAACTCACATGCATTTCTCTGAAAGAGAAGCAGTCTGTTCCAACACTTCAATTCACTGCGCGAAGGGAATGGAGTGTTGCTTCACTTTCTAAATGCTGTCCTTTCAGAGAAAATCACTTTCCTTTGAAAGTGCATTAAGCTACTTACAAGCATTCACCAGAAACTCACATGCGTTTCTCTGAAAGAGAAGCAGTCTGTTCCAACACTTCAATTCACTGTGCGAAGTGAATGGAGTGTTCCTTCACTTTCTAAATGCTGTCTTTTCCGAGAAAATCACATTCCTTTGAAAGTGCCTTAAGGTACTTACAAGCATTCAACAGAAACTCTCAAACATTTCTCTGAAAGAGAATCAGTCTGTTCCAACACTTCAATTCACTGTGCGAAGTGAATGGAGTGTTGCTTCACTTTCTAAATGCTGTCCTTTCAGAGAAAATCACTTTCCTTTGAAAGTGCCTTTAGTTACTTGCAAGCATTAGGAAGAAACTCACATGCGTTTCTCTGAAAGAGAAGCAGTCTGTTCCAACACTTGAATTCACTGCACGAAGGGAATGGGGTGTTGCTTCACTTTCTAAATTCTGTCCTTTCAGAGAAAATCACTTTCCTTTGAAAGTGCCTTAAGGTACTTACAAGCATTCAACAGAAACTCACATGCATTTCTCTGAAAGAGAAGCAGTCTGTTCCAACACTTCAATTCACTGCACGAAGGGAATGGAGTGTTGCTTCACTTTCTTAATGCTGTCCTTTCAGAGAAAATCACTTTCCTTTGAAAGTGCCTTAAACTAATTTCAAGCATTCACAGAAAACGCACATGCGTTTTTCTGAAAGAGAAGCAGTCTGTTCCAACACTTCAATTCACTGTGCGAAGTGAATGGAGTGTTGCTTCACTTTCTAAATGCTGTCCTTTCAGAGAAAATCACGTTCCTTTGAAAGTGCCTTAAGCTACTTACAAGCATTCACCAGAAACTCACATGCGTTTCACTGAAAGAGAAGCAATCTGTTCCAACACTTCAATTCACTGTGCAAAGTTCATGGAGTGTTGCCTCACATTTGAAATGCTGTCCTTTCCGAGAAAATCACTTTCCTTTGAAAGTGCCTTAAGCTACTTTCAAGCATTCACAAAAAACTCACATGTGTTTCTCTGAAAGAGAAGCAGTCGGTTCCAACACTTCAATTCTCTGTGCGAAGTGAATGGAGTGTTGCTTCACTTTCTAAATGCTTTCCTTTCAAAGAAAATCACTTTCCTTTGAAAGTGCCCAAAGTTACTTGCAAGCATTAGGAAGAAACACACATGCGTTTCTCTGAAAGAGAAGCAGTCTGTTCCAACACTTCAATTCACTGTGCGAAGTGAATGGAGTGTTGCTTCACTTTCTAAATTCTGTCCTTTCAGAGAAAATCACTTTCCTTTTAAAGTGCCTTAAGCTAATTACAAGCATTCAACAGAAACTCACATGCATTTCTCTGAAAGAGAAGCAGTCTGTTCCAACACTTCAATTCACTGCACGAAGGGAATGGAGTGTTGCTTCACTTTCTAAATGCTGTCCTTTCAGAGAAAATCACTTTCCTTTGAAAGTGCCTTAAGCTAATTACAAGCATTCAACAGAAACTCACATGCATTTCTCTGAAAGAGAAGCAGTCTGTTCCAACACTTCAATTCACTGCGTGAAGGGAATGGAGTGTTGCTTCACTTTCTAAATGCTGTCCTTTCAGAGAAAATCACTTTCCTTTGAAAGTGCATTAAGCTACTTACAAGCATTCACCAGAAACTCACATGCGTTTCTTTGAAAGAGAAGCAGTCTGTTCCAACACTTCAATTCACTGTGCGAAGTGAATGGAGTGTTGCTTCACTTTCTAAATGCTGTCTTTTCTGAGAAAATCACATTCCTTTGAAAGTGCCTTAAGGTACTTACAAGCATTCAACAGAAACTCACATGCATTTCTCTGAAAGAGAAGCAGTCTGTTCCAACACTTCAATTCACTGTGCGAAGTGAAGGGAGTGTTGCTTCACTTTCTAAATGCTGTCCTTTCAGAGAAAATCACTTTCCTTTGAAAGTACCTTAAGTTACTTGCAAGCATTAGGAAGAAACTCACATGCGTTTCTCTGAAAGAGAAGCAGTCTGTTCCAACACTTCAATTCACTGTGCGAAGTGAATGGAGTGTTGCTTCACTTTCTAAATGCTGTCCTTTCAGAGAAAATCACTTTCCTTTGAAAGTGCCTTAAGCTAATTACAAGCATTCAACAGAAACTCACATGCATTTCTCTGAAAGAGAAGCAGTCTGTTCCAACACTTCAATTCACTGCACGAAGGGAATGGAGTGTTGCTTCACTTTCTAAATGCTGTCCTTTCAGAGAAAATCACTTTCCTTTGAAAGTGCCTTAAGCTACTTACAAGCATTCACCAGAAACTCACATGCGTTTCTTTGAAAGAGAAGCAGTCTGTTCCAACACTTCAATTCACTGTGCGAAGTGAATGGAGTGTTGCTTCACTTTCTAAATGCTGTCTTTTCCGAGAAAATCACTTTCCTTTGAAAGTGCCTTAAGGTACTTACAAGCATTCAACAGAAACTCACATGCATTTCTCTGAAAGAGAAGCAGTCTGTTCCAACACTTCAATTCACTGTGCGAAGTGAATGGAGTGTTGCTTCACTTTCTTAATGCTGTCCTTTCAGAGAAAATCACTTTCCTTTGAAAGTGCCTTAAACTAATTTCAAGCATTCACAGAAAACGCACATGCGTTTTTCTGAAAGAGAAGCAGTCTGTTCCAACACTTCAATTCACTGTGCGAAGTGAATGGAGTGTTGCTTCCCTTTCTAAATGCTGTCCTTTCAGAGAAAATCACGTTCCTTTGAAAGTGCCTTAAGCTACTTACAAGCATTCACTAGAAACTCACATGCGTTTCACTGAAAGAGAAGGAATCTGTTCCAACACTTCAATTCACTGTGCAAAGTTCATGGAGTGTTGCCTCACATTTGAAATGCTGTACTTTCCGAGAAAATCACTTTCCTTTGAAAGTGCCTTAAGCTACTTACAAGCATTCACCAGAAACTCACACGCGTTTCTTTGAAAGAGAAGCAGTCTGTTCCAACACTTCAATTCACTGTGCGAAGTGAATGGAGTGTTGCTTCACTTTCTAAATGCTGTCCTTTCAGAGAAAATCACTTTCCTTTGAAAGTGCCTTAAGCTACTTACAAGCATTCACCAGAAACTCACATGCGTTTCTTTGAAAGAGAAGCAGTCTGTTCCAACACTTCAATTCACTGTGCGAAGTGAATGGAGTGTTGCTTCACTTTCTAAATGCTGTCCTTTCAAAGAAAATCACTTTCCTTTGAAAGTGCCTTAAGTTACTTGCTAGCATTAGGAGGAAACTCACATGCGTTTCTCTGAAAGAGAAGCAGTCTGTTCCAACACTTCAATTCACTGCACGAAGGGCATGGATTGTTGCTTCACTTTCTAAATTCTGTCCTTTCAGAGAAAATCACTTTCCTTTGAAAGTGCCTTAAACTACTTTCAAGCATTCACAAAAAACTCACATGCGTTTCTCTGAAAGAGAAGCAGTCTGTTCCAACACTTCAATTCACTGTGCGAAGTGAATGGAGTGTTGCCTCACTTTCTAAATGCTGTCCTTTCAGAGAAAATCACTTTCCTTTGAAAGTGCCTTAAACTAATTTCAAGCATTCACAGAAAACGCACATGCGTTTCTCTGAAAGAGAAGCACTCTGTTCCAACACTTCAATTCAATGTGCGAAGTGAATGGAGTGTTGCTTCACTTTCTAAATGCTGTCCTTTCAGAGAAAATCACGTTCCTTTGAAAGTGCCTTAAGCTACTTACAAGCATTCACCAGAAACTCACATGCATTTCTCTGAAAGAGAATCAATCTGTTCCAACACTTCAATTCACTGTGCAAAGTTCATGGAGTGTTGCCTCACTTTTGAAATGCTGTTATTTCCGAGAAAATCACTTTCCTTTGAAAGTGCCTTAAGCTACTTTCAACCATTCACAAAAAACTCACATTTGTTTCTCTGAAAGAGAAGCAGTCTGTTCCAACACTTCAGTTCTCTGTGCGAAGTGAATGGAGTGTTGCTTCACTTTCTAAATACTGTCCTTTCAGAGAAAATCACTTTCCTTTGAAAGTGCCTTAAACTACTTTCAAGCATTCACAAAAAACTCACATGCGTTTCTCTGAAAGAGAAGCAGTCTGTTCCAGCACTTAAATTCACTGTGCGAAGTGAATGGAGTGTTGCTTCACTTTCTTAATGCTGTCCTTTCAGAGAAAATCACTTTCCTTTCAAAGTGCCTTAAGATAATTACAAGCATTCAACAGAAACTCACATGCATTTCTCTGAAAGAGAAGCAGTCTGTTCCAACACTTCAATTCACTGCACGAAGGGAATGGAGTGTTACTTCACTTTCTAAATGCTGTCCTTTCAGAGAAAATCACTTTCCTTTGAAAGTGCCTTAAGCTAATTACAAGCATTCAACAGAAACTCACATGCATTTCTCTGAAAGAGAAGCAGTCTGTTCCAACACTTCAATTCACTGCGCGAAGGGAATGGAGTGTTGCTTCACTTTCTAAATGCTGTCCTTTCAGAGAAAATCACTTTCCTTTGAAAGTGCATTAAGCTACTTACAAGCATTCACCAGAAACTCACATGCGTTTCTCTGAAAGAGAAGCAGTCTGTTCCAACACTTCAATTCACTGTGCGAAGTGAATGGAGTGTTCCTTCACTTTCTAAATGCTGTCTTTTCCGAGAAAATCACATTCCTTTGAAAGTGCCTTAAGGTACTTACAAGCATTCAACAGAAACTCTCATGCATTTCTCTGAAAGAGAATCAGTCTGTTCCAACACTTCAATTCACTGTGCGAAGTGAATGGAGTGTTGCTTCACTTTCTAAATGCTGTCCTTTCAGAGAAAATCACTTTCCTTTGAAAGTGCCTTTAGTTACTTGCAAGCATTAGGAAGAAACTCACATGCGTTTCTCTGAAAGAGAAGCAGTCTGTTCCAACACTTGAATTCACTGCACGAAGGGAATGGGGTGTTGCTTCACTTTCTAAATTCTGTCCTTTCAGAGAAAATCACTTTCCTTTGAAAGTGCCTTAAGGTACTTACAAGCATTCAACAGAAACTCACATGCATTTCTCTGAAAGAGAAGCAGTCTGTTCCAACACTTCAATTCACTGTGCGAAGTGAATGGAGTGTTGCTTCACTTTCTAAATGCTGTCCTTTCAGAGAAAATCACGTTCCTTTGAAAGTGCCTTAAGCTACTTACAAGCATTCACCAGAAACTCACATGCGTTTCACTGAAAGAGAAGCAATCTGTTCCAACACTTCAATTCACTGTGCAAAGTTCATGGAGTGTTGCCTCACATTTGAAATGCTGTCCTTTCCGAGAAAATCACTTTCCTTTGAAAGTGCCTTAAGCTACTTTCAAGCATTCACAAAAAACTCACATGTGTTTCTCTGAAAGAGAAGCAGTCGGTTCCAACACTTCAATTCTCTGTGCGAAGTGAATGGAGTGTTGCTTCACTTTCTAAATGCTTTCCTTTCAAAGAAAATCACTTTCCTTTGAAAGTGCCCAAAGTTACTTGCAAGCATTAGGAAGAAACACACATGCGTTTCTCTGAAAGAGAAGCAGTCTGTTCCAACACTTCAATTCACTGTGCGAAGTGAATGGAGTGTTGCTTCACTTTCTAAATTCTGTCCTTTCAGAGAAAATCACTTTCCTTTTAAAGTGCCTTAAGCTAATTACAAGCATTCAACAGAAACTCACATGCATTTCTCTGAAAGAGAAGCAGTCTGTTCCAACACTTCAATTCACTGCACGAAGGGAATGGAGTGTTGCTTCACTTTCTAAATGCTGTCCTTTCAGAGAAAATCACTTTCCTTTGAAAGTGCCTTAAGCTAATTACAAGCATTCAACAGAAACTCACATGCATTTCTCTGAAAGAGAAGCAGTCTGTTCCAACACTTCAATTCACTGCGTGAAGGGAATGGAGTGTTGCTTCACTTTCTAAATGCTGTCCTTTCAGAGAAAATCACTTTCCTTTGAAAGTGCATTAAGCTACTTACAAGCATTCACCAGAAACTCACATGCGTTTCTTTGAAAGAGAAGCAGTCTGTTCCAACACTTCAATTCACTGTGCGAAGTGAATGGAGTGTTGCTTCACTTTCTAAATGCTGTCTTTTCTGAGAAAATCACATTCCTTTGAAAGTGCCTTAAGGTACTTACAAGCATTCAACAGAAACTCACATGCATTTCTCTGAAAGAGAAGCAGTCTGTTCCAACACTTCAATTCACTGTGCGAAGTGAAGGGAGTGTTGCTTCACTTTCTAAATGCTGTCCTTTCAGAGAAAATCACTTTCCTTTGAAAGTACCTTAAGTTACTTGCAAGCATTAGGAAGAAACTCACATGCGTTTCTCTGAAAGAGAAGCAGTCTGTTCCAACACTTCAATTCACTGTGCGAAGTGAATGGAGTGTTGCTTCACTTTCTAAATGCTGTCCTTTCAGAGAAAATCACTTTCCTTTGAAAGTGCCTTAAGCTAATTACAAGCATTCAACAGAAACTCACATGCATTTCTCTGAAAGAGAAGCCGTCTGTTCCAACACTTCAATTCACTGCACGAAGGGAATGGAGTGTTGCTTCACTTTCTAAATGCTGTCCTTTCAGAGAAAATCACTTTCCTTTGAAAGTGCCTTAAGCTACTTACAAGCATTCACCAGAAACTCACATGCGTTTCTTTGAAAGAGAAGCAGTCTGTTCCAACACTTCAATTCACTGTGCGAAGTGAATGGAGTGTTGCTTCACTTTCTAAATGCTGTCTTTTCCGAGAAAATCACTTTCCTTTGAAAGTGCCTTAAGGTACTTACAAGCATTCAACAGAAACTCACATGCATTTCTCTGAAAGAGAAGCAGTCTGTTCCAACACTTCAATTCACTGTGCGAAGTGAATGGAGTGTTGCTTCACTTTCTTAATGCTGTCCTTTCAGAGAAAATCACTTTCCTTTGAAAGTGCCTTAAACTAATTTCAAGCATTCACAGAAAACGCACATGCGTTTTTCTGAAAGAGAAGCAGTCTGTTCCAACACTTCAATTCACTGTGCGAAGTGAATGGAGTGTTGCTTCCCTTTCTAAATGCTGTCCTTTCAGAGAAAATCACGTTCCTTTGAAAGTGCCTTAAGCTACTTACAAGCATTCACTAGAAACTCACATGCGTTTCACTGAAAGAGAAGGAATCTGTTCCAACACTTCAATTCACTGTGCAAAGTTCATGGAGTGTTGCCTCACATTTGAAATGCTGTACTTTCCGAGAAAATCACTTTCCTTTGAAAGTGCCTTAAGCTACTTACAAGCATTCACCAGAAACTCACACGCGTTTCTTTGAAAGAGAAGCAGTCTGTTCCAACACTTCAATTCACTGTGCGAAGTGAATGGAGTGTTGCTTCACTTTCTAAATGCTGTCCTTTCAGAGAAAATCACTTTCCTTTGAAAGTGCCTTAAGCTACTTACAAGCATTCACCAGAAACTCACATGCGTTTCTTTGAAAGAGAAGCAGTCTGTTCCAACACTTCAATTCACTGTGCGAAGTGAATGGAGTGTTGCTTCACTTTCTAAATGCTGTCCTTTCAAAGAAAATCACTTTCCTTTGAAAGTGCCTTAAGTTACTTGCTAGCATTAGGAGGAAACTCACATGCGTTTCTCTGAAAGAGAAGCAGTCTGTTCCAACACTTCAATTCACTGCACGAAGGGCATGGATTGTTGCTTCACTTTCTAAATTCTGTCCTTTCAGAGAAAATCACTTTCCTTTGAAAGTGCCTTAAACTACTTTCAAGCATTCACAAAAAACTCACATGCGTTTCTCTGAAAGAGAAGCAGTCTGTTCCAACACTTCAATTCACTGTGCGAAGTGAATGGAGTGTTGCCTCACTTTCTAAATGCTGTCCTTTCAGAGAAAATCACTTTCCTTTGAAAGTGCCTTAAACTAATTTCAAGCATTCACAGAAAACGCACATGCGTTTCTCTGAAAGAGAAGCACTCTGTTCCAACACTTCAATTCAATGTGCGAAGTGAATGGAGTGTTGCTTCACTTTCTAAATGCTGTCCTTTCAGAGAAAATCACGTTCCTTTGAAAGTGCCTTAAGCTACTTACAAGCATTCACCAGAAACTCACATGCATTTCTCTGAAAGAGAATCAATCTGTTCCAACACTTCAATTCACTGTGCAAAGTTCATGGAGTGTTGCCTCACTTTTGAAATGCTGTTATTTCCGAGAAAATCACTTTCCTTTGAAAGTGCCTTAAGCTACTTTCAACCATTCACAAAAAACTCACATTTGTTTCTCTGAAAGAGAAGCAGTCTGTTCCAACACTTCAGTTCTCTGTGCGAAGTGAATGGAGTGTTGCTTCACTTTCTAAATACTGTCCTTTCAGAGAAAATCACTTTCCTTTGAAAGTGCCTTAAACTACTTTCAAGCATTCACAAAAAACTCACATGCGTTTCTCTGAAAGAGAAGCAGTCTGTTCCAGCACTTAAATTCACTGTGCGAAGTGAATGGAGTGTTGCTTCACTTTCTTAATGCTGTCCTTTCAGAGAAAATCACTTTCCTTTCAAAGTGCCTTAAGATAATTACAAGCATTCAACAGAAACTCACATGCATTTCTCTGAAAGAGAAGCAGTCTGTTCCAACACTTCAATTCACTGCACGAAGGGAATGGAGTGTTACTTCACTTTCTAAATGCTGTCCTTTCAGAGAAAATCACTTTCCTTTGAAAGTGCCTTAAGCTAATTACAAGCATTCAACAGAAACTCACATGCATTTCTCTGAAAGAGAAGCAGTCTGTTCCAACACTTCAATTCACTGCGCGAAGGGAATGGAGTGTTGCTTCACTTTCTAAATGCTGTCCTTTCAGAGAAAATCACTTTCCTTTGAAAGTGCATTAAGCTACTTACAAGCATTCACCAGAAACTCACATGCGTTTCTCTGAAAGAGAAGCAGTCTGTTCCAACACTTCAATTCACTGTGCGAAGTGAATGGAGTGTTCCTTCACTTTCTAAATGCTGTCTTTTCCGAGAAAATCACATTCCTTTGAAAGTGCCTTAAGGTACTTACAAGCATTCAACAGAAACTCTCATGCATTTCTCTGAAAGAGAATCAGTCTGTTCCAACACTTCAATTCACTGTGCGAAGTGAATGGAGTGTTGCTTCACTTTCTAAATGCTGTCCTTTCAGAGAAAATCACTTTCCTTTGAAAGTGCCTTTAGTTACTTGCAAGCATTAGGAAGAAACTCACATGCGTTTCTCTGAAAGAGAAGCAGTCTGTTCCAACACTTGAATTCACTGCACGAAGGGAATGGGGTGTTGCTTCACTTTCTAAATTCTGTCCTTTCAGAGAAAATCACTTTCCTTTGAAAGTGCCTTAAGGTACTTACAAGCATTCAACAGAAACTCACATGCATTTCTCTGAAAGAGAAGCAGTCTGTTCCAACACTTCAATTCACTGCACGAAGGGAATGGAGTGTTGCTTCACTTTCTTAATGCTGTCCTTTCAGAGAAAATCACTTTCCTTTGAAAGTGCCTTAAACTAATTTCAAGCATTCACAGAAAACGCACATGCGTTTTTCTGAAAGAGAAGCAGTCTGTTCCAACACTTCAATTCACTGTGCGAAGTGAATGGAGTGTTGCTTCACTTTCTAAATGCTGTCCTTTCAGAGAAAATCACGTTCCTTTGAAAGTGCCTTAAGCTACTTACAAGCATTCACCAGAAACTCACATGCGTTTCACTGAAAGAGAAGCAATCTGTTCCAACACTTCAATTCACTGTGCAAAGTTCATGGAGTGTTGCCTCACATTTGAAATGCTGTCCTTTCCGAGAAAATCACTTTCCTTTGAAAGTGCCTTAAGCTACTTTCAAGCATTCACAAAAAACTCACATGTGTTTCTCTGAAAGAGAAGCAGTCGGTTCCAACACTTCAATTCTCTGTGCGAAGTGAATGGAGTGTTGCTTCACTTTCTAAATGCTTTCCTTTCAAAGAAAATCACTTTCCTTTGAAAGTGCCCAAAGTTACTTGCAAGCATTAGGAAGAAACACACATGCGTTTCTCTGAAAGAGAAGCAGTCTGTTCCAACACTTCAATTCACTGTGCGAAGTGAATGGAGTGTTGCTTCACTTTCTAAATTCTGTCCTTTCAGAGAAAATCACTTTCCTTTTAAAGTGCCTTAAGCTAATTACAAGCATTCAACAGAAACTCACATGCATTTCTCTGAAAGAGAAGCAGTCTGTTCCAACACTTCAATTCACTGCACGAAGGGAATGGAGTGTTGCTTCACTTTCTAAATGCTGTCCTTTCAGAGAAAATCACTTTCCTTTGAAAGTGCCTTAAGCTAATTACAAGCATTCAACAGAAACTCACATGCATTTCTCTGAAAGAGAAGCAGTCTGTTCCAACACTTCAATTCACTGCGTGAAGGGAATGGAGTGTTGCTTCACTTTCTAAATGCTGTCCTTTCAGAGAAAATCACTTTCCTTTGAAAGTGCATTAAGCTACTTACAAGCATTCACCAGAAACTCACATGCGTTTCTTTGAAAGAGAAGCAGTCTGTTCCAACACTTCAATTCACTGTGCGAAGTGAATGGAGTGTTGCTTCACTTTCTAAATGCTGTCTTTTCTGAGAAAATCACATTCCTTTGAAAGTGCCTTAAGGTACTTACAAGCATTCAACAGAAACTCACATGCATTTCTCTGAAAGAGAAGCAGTCTGTTCCAACACTTCAATTCACTGTGCGAAGTGAATGGAGTGTTGCTTCACTTTCTAAATGCTGTCCTTTCAGAGAAAATCACTTTCCTTTGAAAGTACCTTAAGTTACTTGCAAGCATTAGGAAGAAACTCACATGCGTTTCTCTGAAAGAGAAGCAGTCTGTTCCAACACTTCAATTCACTGTGCGAAGTGAATGGAGTGTTGCTTCACTTTCTAAATGCTGTCCTTTCAGAGAAAATCACTTTCCTTTGAAAGTGCCTTAAGCTAATTACAAGCATTCAACAGAAACTCACATGCATTTCTCTGAAAGAGAAGCAGTCTGTTCCAACACTTCAATTCAATGCACGAAGGGAATGGAGTGTTGCTTCACTTTCTAAATGCTGTCCTTTCAGAGAAAATCACTTTCCTTTGAAAGTGCCTTAAGCTACTTACAAGCATTCACCAGAAACTCACATGCGTTTCTTTGAAAGAGAAGCAGTCTGTTCCAACACTTCAATTCACTGTGCGAAGTGAATGGAGTGTTGCTTCACTTTCTAAATGCTGTCTTTTCCGAGAAAATCACTTTCCTTTGAAAGTGCCTTAAGGTACTTACAAGCATTCAACAGAAACTCACATGCATTTCTCTGAAAGAGAAGCAGTCTGTTCCAACACTTCAATTCACTGTGCGAAGTGAATGGAGTGTTGCTTCACTTTCTTAATGCTGTCCTTTCAGAGAAAATCACTTTCCTTTGAAAGTGCCTTAAACTAATTTCAAGCATTCACAGAAAACGCACATGCGTTTTTCTGAAAGAGAAGCAGTCTGTTCCAACACTTCAATTCACTGTGCGAAGTGAATGGAGTGTTGCTTCCCTTTCTAAATGCTGTCCTTTCAGAGAAAATCACGTTCCTTTGAAAGTGTCTTAAGCTACTTACAAGCATTCACTAGAAACTCACATGCGTTTCACTGAAAGAGAAGGAATCTGTTCCAACACTTCAATTCACTGTGCAAAGTTCATGGAGTGTTGCCTCACATTTGAAATGCTGTACTTTCCGAGAAAATCACTTTCCTTTGAAAGTGCCTTAAGCTACTTACAAGCATTCACCAGAAACTCACACGCGTTTCTTTGAAAGAGAAGCAGTCTGTTCCAACACTTCAATTCACTGTGCGAAGTGAATGGAGTGTTGCTTCACTTTCTAAATGCTGTCCTTTCAGAGAAAATCACTTTCCTTTGAAAGTGCCTTAAGCTACTTACAAGCATTCACCAGAAACTCACATGCGTTTCTTTGAAAGAGAAGCAGTCTGTTCCAACACTTCAATTCACTGTGCGAAGTGAATGGAGTGTTGCTTCACTTTCTAAATGCTGTCCTTTCAAAGAAAATCACTTTCCTTTGAAAGTGCCTTAAGTTACTTGCTAGCATTAGGAGGAAACTCACATGCGTTTCTCTGAAAGAGAAGCAGTCTGTTCCAACACTTCAATTCACTGCACGAAGGGCATGGATTGTTGCTTCACTTTCTAAATTCTGTCCTTTCAGAGAAAATCACTTTCCTTTGAAAGTGCCTTAAACTACTTTCAAGCATTCACAAAAAACTCACATGCGTTTCTCTGAAAGAGAAGCAGTCTGTTCCAACACTTCAATTCACTGTGCGAAGTGAATGGAGTGTTGCCTCACTTTCTAAATGCTGTCCTTTCAGAGAAAATCACTTTCCTTTGAAAGTGCCTTAAACTAATTTCAAGCATTCACAGAAAACGCACATGCGTTTCTCTGAAAGAGAAGCACTCTGTTCCAACACTTCAATTCAATGTGCGAAGTGAATGGAGTGTTGCTTCACTTTCTAAATGCTGTCCTTTCAGAGAAAATCACGTTCCTTTGAAAGTGCCTTAAGCTACTTACAAGCATTCACCAGAAACTCACATGCGTTTCTCTGAAAGAGAATCAATCTGTTCCAACACTTCAATTCACTGTGCAAAGTTCATGGAGTGTTGCCTCACTTTTGAAATGCTGTTATTTCCGAGAAAATCACTTTCCTTTGAAAGTGCCTTAAGCTACTTTCAACCATTCACAAAAAACTCACATTTGTTTCTCTGAAAGTGAAGCAGTCTGTTCCAACACTTCAGTTCTCTGTGCGAAGTGAATGGACTGTTGCTTCACTTTCTAAATACTGTCCTTTCAGAGAAAATCACTTTCCTTTGAAAGTGCCTTAAACTACTTTCAAGCATTCACAAAAAACTCACATGCGTTTCTCTGAAAGAGAAGCAGTCTGTTCCAGCACTTAAATTCACTGTGCGAAGTGAATGGAGTGTTGCTTCACTTTCTTAATGCTGTCCTTTCAGAGAAAATCACTTTCCTTTCAAAGTGCCTTAAGATAATTACAAGCATTCAACAGAAACTCACATGCATTTCTCTGAAAGAGAAGCAGTCTGTTCCAACACTTCAATTCACTGCACGAAGGGAATGGAGTGTTACTTCACTTTCTAAATGCTGTCCTTTCAGAGAAAATCACTTTCCTTTGAAAGTGCCTTAAGCTAATTACAAGCATTCAACAGAAACTCACATGCATTTCTCTGAAAGAGAAGCAGTCTGTTCCAACACTTCAATTCACTGCGCGAAGGGAATGGAGTGTTGCTTCACTTTCTAAATGCTGTCCTTTCAGAGAAAATCACTTTCCTTTGAAAGTGCATTAAGCTACTTACAAGCATTCACCAGAAACTCACATGCGTTTCTCTGAAAGAGAAGCAGTCTGTTCCAACACTTCAATTCACTGTGCGAAGTGAATGGAGTGTTCCTTCACTTTCTAAATGCTGTCTTTTCCGAGAAAATCACATTCCTTTGAAAGTGCCTTAAGGTACTTACAAGCATTCAACAGAAACTCTCATGCATTTCTCTGAAAGAGAATCAGTCTGTTCCAACACTTCAATTCACTGTGCGAAGTGAATGGAGTGTTGCTTCACTTTCTAAATGCTGTCCTTTCAGAGAAAATCACTTTCCTTTGAAAGTGCCTTTAGTTACTTGCAAGCATTAGGAAGAAACTCACATGCGTTTCTCTGAAAGAGAAGCAGTCTGTTCCAACACTTGAATTCACTGCACGAAGGGAATGGGGTGTTGCTTCACTTTCTAAATTCTGTCCTTTCAGAGAAAATCACTTTCCTTTGAAAGTGCCTTAAGGTACTTACAAGCATTCAACAGAAACTCACATGCATTTCTCTGAAAGAGAAGCAGTCTGTTCCAACACTTCAATTCACTGCACGAAGGGAATGGAGTGTTGCTTCACTTTCTTAATGCTGTCCTTTCAGAGAAAATCACTTTCCTTTGAAAGTGCCTTAAACTAATTTCAAGCATTCACAGAAAACGCACATGCGTTTTTCTGAAAGAGAAGCAGTCTGTTCCAACACTTCAATTCACTGTGCGAAGTGAATGGAGTGTTGCTTCACTTTCTAAATGCTGTCCTTTCAGAGAAAATCACGTTCCTTTGAAAGTGCCTTAAGCTACTTACAAGCATTCACCAGAAACTCACATGCGTTTCACTGAAAGAGAAGCAATCTGTTCCAACACTTCAATTCACTGTGCAAAGTTCATGGAGTGTTGCCTCACATTTGAAATGCTGTCCTTTCCGAGAAAATCACTTTCCTTTGAAAGTGCCTTAAGCTACTTTCAAGCATTCACAAAAAACTCACATGTGTTTCTCTGAAAGAGAAGCAGTCGGTTCCAACACTTCAATTCTCTGTGCGAAGTGAATGGAGTGTTGCTTCACTTTCTAAATGCTTTCCTTTCAAAGAAAATCACTTTCCTTTGAAAGTGACCAAAGTTACTTGCAAGCATTAGGAAGAAACACACATGCGTTTCTCTGAAAGAGAAGCAGTCTGTTCCAACACTTCAATTCACTGTGCGAAGTGAATGGAGTGTTGCTTCACTTTCTAAATTCTGTCCTTTCAGAGAAAATCACTTTCCTTTTAAAGTGCCTTAAGCTAATTACAAGCATTCAACAGAAACTCACATGCAT
The DNA here is from genome assembly GCF_982192425.1 of Myodes glareolus. Taxonomy (NCBI): domain Eukaryota; kingdom Metazoa; phylum Chordata; class Mammalia; order Rodentia; family Cricetidae; genus Myodes; species Myodes glareolus. The sequence continues at coordinate 9,436 of NW_028263360.1, read as the reverse complement.
TTCTCTGAAAGAGAAGCAGTCTGTTCCAACACTTCAATTCACTGCACGAAGGGAATGGAGTGTTGCTTCACTTTCTAAATGCTGTCCTTTCAGAGAAAATCACTTTCCTTTGAAAGTGCCTTAAGCTAATTACAAGCATTCAACAGAAACTCACATGCATTTCTCTGAAAGAGAAGCAGTCTGTTCCAACACTTCAATTCACTGCGTGAAGGGAATGGAGTGTTGCTTCACTTTCTAAATGCTGTCCTTTCAGAGAAAATCACTTTCCTTTGAAAGTGCATTAAGCTACTTACAAGCATTCACCAGAAACTCACATGCGTTTCTTTGAAAGAGAAGCAGTCTGTTCCAACACTTCAATTCACTGTGCGAAGTGAATGGAGTGTTGCTTCACTTTCTAAATGCTGTCTTTTCTGAGAAAATCACATTCCTTTGAAAGTGCCTTAAGGTACTTACAAGCATTCAACAGAAACTCACATGCATTTCTCTGAAAGAGAAGCAGTCTGTTCCAACACTTCAATTCACTGTGCGAAGTGAATGGAGTGTTGCTTCACTTTCTAAATGCTGTCCTTTCAGAGAAAATCACTTTCCTTTGAAAGTACCTTAAGTTACTTGCAAGCATTAGGAAGAAACTCACATGCGTTTCTCTGAAAGAGAAGCAGTCTGTTCCAACACTTCAATTCACTGTGCGAAGTGAATGGAGTGTTGCTTCACTTTCTAAATGCTGTCCTTTCAGAGAAAATCACTTTCCTTTGAAAGTGCCTTAAGCTAATTACAAGCATTCAACAGAAACTCACATGCATTTCTCTGAAAGAGAAGCAGTCTGTTCCAACACTTCAATTCACTGCACGAAGGGAATGGAGTGTTGCTTCACTTTCTAAATGCTGTCCTTTCAGAGAAAATCACTTTCCTTTGAAAGTGCCTTAAGCTACTTACAAGCATTCACCAGAAACTCACATGCGTTTCTTTGAAAGAGAAGCAGTCTGTTCCAACACTTCAATTCACTGTGCGAAGTGAATGGAGTGTTGCTTCACTTTCTAAATGCTGTCTTTTCCGAGAAAATCACTTTCCTTTGAAAGTGCCTTAAGGTACTTACAAGCATTCAACAGAAACTCACATGCATTTCTCTGAAAGAGAAGCAGTCTGTTCCAACACTTCAATTCACTGTGCGAAGTGAATGGAGTGTTGCTTCACTTTCTTAATGCTGTCCTTTCAGAGAAAATCACTTTCCTTTGAAAGTGCCTTAAACTAATTTCAAGCATTCACAGAAAACGCACATGCGTTTTTCTGAAAGAGAAGCAGTCTGTTCCAACACTTCAATTCACTGTGCGAAGTGAATGGAGTGTTGCTTCCCTTTCTAAATGCTGTCCTTTAAGAGAAAATCACGTTCCTTTGAAAGTGTCTTAAGCTACTTACAAGCATTCACTAGAAACTCACATGCGTTTCACTGAAAGAGAAGGAATCTGTTCCAACACTTCAATTCACTGTGCAAAGTTCATGGAGTGTTGCCTCACATTTGAAATGCTGTACTTTCCGAGAAAATCACTTTCCTTTGAAAGTGCCTTAAGCTACTTACAAGCATTCACCAGAAACTCACACGCGTTTCTTTGAAAGAGAAGCAGTCTGTTCCAACACTTCAATTCACTGTGCGAAGTGAATGGAGTGTTGCTTCACTTTCTAAATGCTGTCCTTTCAGAGAAAATCACTTTCCTTTGAAAGTGCCTTAAGCTACTTACAAGCATTCACCAGAAACTCACATGCGTTTCTTTGAAAGAGAAGCAGTCTGTTCCAACACTTCAATTCACTGTGCGAAGTGAATGGAGTGTTGCTTCACTTTCTAAATGCTGTCCTTTCAAAGAAAATCACTTTCCTTTGAAAGTGCCTTAAGTTACTTGCTAGCATTAGGAGGAAACTCACATGCGTTTCTCTGAAAGAGAAGCAGTCTGTTCCAACACTTCAATTCACTGCACGAAGGGCATGGATTGTTGCTTCACTTTCTAAATTCTGTCCTTTCAGAGAAAATCACTTTCCTTTGAAAGTGCCTTAAACTACTTTCAAGCATTCACAAAAAACTCACATGCGTTTCTCTGAAAGAGAAGCAGTCTGTTCCAACACTTCAATTCACTGTGCGAAGTGAATGGAGTGTTGCCTCACTTTCTAAATGCTGTCCTTTCAGAGAAAATCACTTTCCTTTGAAAGTGCCTTAAACTAATTTCAAGCATTCACAGAAAACGCACATGCGTTTCTCTGAAAGAGAAGCACTCTGTTCCAACACTTCAATTCAATGTGCGAAGTGAATGGAGTGTTGCTTCACTTTCTAAATGCTGTCCTTTCAGAGAAAATCACGTTCCTTTGAAAGTGCCTTAAGCTACTTACAAGCATTCACCAGAAACTCACATGCGTTTCTCTGAAAGAGAATCAATCTGTTCCAACACTTCAATTCACTGTGCAAAGTTCATGGAGTGTTGCCTCACTTTTGAAATGCTGTTATTTCCGAGAAAATCACTTTCCTTTGAAAGTGCCTTAAGCTACTTTCAACCATTCACAAAAAACTCACATTTGTTTCTCTGAAAGAGAAGCAGTCTGTTCCAACACTTCAGTCTCTGTGCAAAGTGAATGAACTGTTGCTTCACTTTCTAAATACTGTCCTTTCAGAGAAAATCACTTTCCTTTGAAAGTGCCTTAAACTACTTTCAAGCATTCACAAAAAACTCACATGCGTTTCTCTGAAAGAGAAGCAGTCTGTTCCAGCACTTAAATTCACTGTGCGAAGTGAATGGAGTGTTGCTTCACTTTCTTAATGCTGTCCTTTCAGAGAAAATCACTTTCCTTTCAAAGTGCCTTAAGATAATTACAAGCATTCAACAGAAACTCACATGCATTTCTCTGAAAGAGAAGCAGTCTGTTCCAACACTTCAATTCACTGCACGAAGGGAATGGAGTGTTACTTCACTTTCTAAATGCTGTCCTTTCAGAGAAAATCACTTTCCTTTGAAAGTGCCTTAAGCTAATTACAAGCATTCAACAGAAACTCACATGCATTTCTCTGAAAGAGAAGCAGTCTGTTCCAACACTTCAATTCACTGCGCGAAGGGAATGGAGTGTTGCTTCACTTTCTAAATGCTGTCCTTTCAGAGAAAATCACTTTCCTTTGAAAGTGCATTAAGCTACTTACAAGCATTCACCAGAAACTCACATGCGTTTCTTTGAAAGAGAAGCAGTCTGTTCTAACACTTCAATTCACTGTGCGAAGTGAATGGAGTGTTGCTTCACTTTCTAAATGCTGTCTTTTCCGAGAAAATCACATTCCTTTGAAAGTGCCTTAAGGTACTTACAAGCATTCAACAGAAACTTACATGCATTTCTCTGAAAGAGAAGCAGTCTGTTCCAACACTTCAATTCACTGTGCGAAGTGAATGGAGTGTTGCTTCACTTTCTAAATGCTGTCCTTTCAGAGAAAATCACTTTCCTTTGAAAGTACCTTAAGTTACTTGCAAGCATTAGGAAGAAACTCACATGCGTTTCTCTGAAAGAGAAGCAGTCTGTTCCAACACTTCAATTCACTGCACGAAGGGAATGGAGTGTTGCTTCACTTTCTAAATTCTGTCCTTTCAGAGAAAATCACTTTCCTTTGAAAGTGCCTTAAACTACTTTCAAGCATTCACAAAAAACTCACATGTGTTTCTCTGAAAGAGAAGCAGTCTGTTCCAACACTTCAATTCACTGTGCGAAGTGAATGGAGTGTTGCTTCACTTTCTTAATGCTGTCCTTTCAGAGAAAATCACTTTCATTTGAAAGTGCCTTAAGCTAATTACAAGCATTCAACAGAAACTCACATGCGTTTCTCTGAAAGAGAGGCAGTCTGTTCCAACACTTCAATTCACTGCACGAAGGAAATGGAGTGTTGCTTCACTTTCTAAATGCTGTCCTTTCAGAGAAAATCACTTTCCTTTGAAAGTGCCTTAAGCTACTTACAAGCATTCACCAGAAACTCACATGCGTTTCTTTGAAAGAGAAGCAGTCTGTTCCAACACTTCAATTCACTGTGCAAAGTTCATGGAGTGTTGCCTCACATTTGAAATGCTGTACTTTCCGAGAAAATCACTTTCCTTTGAAAGTGCCTTAAGCTACTTACAAGCATTCACCAGAAACTCACACGCGTTTCTTTGAAAGAGAAGCAGTCTGTTCCAACACTTCAATTCACTGTGCGAAGTGAATGGAGTGTTGCTTCACTTTCTAAATGCTGTCCTTTCAAAGAAAATCACTTTCCTTTGAAAGTGCCTTAAGTTACTTGCAAGCTATAGGAAGAAACTCACATGCGTTTCTCTGAAAGAGAAGCAGTCTGTTCCAACACTTCAATTCAATGTGCGAAGTGAATGGAGTGTTGCTTCACTTTCTTAATGCTGTCCTTTCATAGAAAATCACTTTCCTTTGAAAGTGCTTTAAGCTAATTACAAGCATTCAACAGAAAATCACATGCATTTCTCTGAAAGAGAAGCAGTCTGTTCCAACACTTCAATTCACTGCACGAAGGGAATGGAGTGTTGCTTCACCTTCTAAATGCTGTCCTTTCAGAGAAAATCACTTTCCTTTGAAAGTGCATTAAGCTACTTACAAGAATTCACCAGAAACTCACATGCATTTCTTTGAAAGAGAATCAATCTGTTCCAACACTTCAATTCACTGTGCAAAGTTCATGGAGTGTTGCCTCACTTTTGAAATGCTGTTATTTCCGAGAAAATCACTTTCCTTTGAAAGTGCCTTAAGCTACTTTCAAGCATTCACAAAAAACTCACATTTGTTTCTCTGAAAGAGAAGCAGTCTGTTCCAACACTTCAATTCTCTGTGCGAAGTGAATGGAGTGTTGCTTCACTTTCTAAATACTGTCCTTTCAGAGAAAATCACTTTCCTTTGAAAGTGCCTTAAACTACTTTCAAGCATTCACAAAAAACTCACATGCGTTTCTCTGAAAGAGAAGCAGTCTGTTCCAACACTTAAATTCACTGCACGAAGGGAATGGAGTGTTGCTTCACTTTCTTAATGCTGTCCTTTCAGAGAAAATCACTTTCCTTTGAAAGTGCCTTTAGTTACTTGCAAGCATTAGGAAGAAACTCACATGCGTTTCTCTGAAAGAGAAGCAGTCTGTTCCAACACTTCAATTCACTGCGCGAAGGGAATGGGGTGTTGCTTCACTTTCTAAATTCTGTCCTTTCAGAGAAAATCACTTTCCTTTGAAAGTGCCTTAAGGTACTTACAAGCATTCAACAGAAACTCACATGCATTTCTCTGAAAGAGAAGCAGTCTGTTCCAACACTTCAATTCACTGCACGAAGGGAATGGAGTGTTGCTTCACTTTCTTAATGCTGTCCTTTCAGAGAAAATCACTTTCCTTTGAAAGTGCCTTAAATTAATTTCAAGCATTCACAGAAAACGCACATGCGTTTTTCTGAAAGAGAAGCAGTCTGTTCCAACACTTCAATTCACTGTGCGAAGTGAATGGAGTGTTGCTTCACTTTCTAAATGCTGTCCTTTCAGAGAAAATCACGTTCCTTTGAAAGTGCCTTAAGCTACTTACAAGCATTCACCAGAAACTCACATGCGTTTCACTGAAAGAGAAGCAATCTGTTCCAACACTTCAATTCACTGTGCAAAGTTCATGGAGTGTTGCCTCACATTTGAAATGCTGTCCTTTCCGAGAAAATCACTTTCCTTTGAAAGTGCCTTAAGCTACTTTCAAGCATTCACAAAAAACTCACATGTGTTTCTCTGAAAGAGAAGCAGTCGGTTCCAACACTTCAATTCTCTGTGCGAAGTGAATGGAGTGTTGCTTCACTTTCTAAATGCTTTCCTTTCAAAGAAAATCACTTTCCTTTGAAAGTGCCCAAAGTTACTTGCAAGCATTAGGAAGAAACACACATGCGTTTCTCTGAAAGAGAAGCAGTCTGTTCCAACACTTCAATTCACTGTGCGAAGTGAATGGAGTGTTGCTTCACTTTCTAAATTCTGTCCTTTCAGAGAAAATCACTTTCCTTTTAAAGTGCCTTAAGCTAATTACAAGCATTCAACAGAAACTCACATGCATTTCTCTGAAAGAGAAGCAGTCTGTTCCAACACTTCAATTCACTGCACGAAGGGAATGGAGTGTTGCTTCACTTTCTAAATGCTGTCCTTTCAGAGAAAATCACTTTCCTTTGAAAGTGCCTTAAGCTAATTACAAGCATTCAACAGAAACTCACATGCATTTCTCTGAAAGAGAAGCAGTCTGTTCCAACACTTCAATTCACTGCGTGAAGGGAATGGAGTGTTGCTTCACTTTCTAAATGCTGTCCTTTCAGAGAAAATCACTTTCCTTTGAAAGTGCATTAAGCTACTTACAAGCATTCACCAGAAACTCACATGCGTTTCTTTGAAAGAGAAGCAGTCTGTTCCAACACTTCAATTCACTGTGCGAAGTGAATGGAGTGTTGCTTCACTTTCTAAATGCTGTCTTTTCTGAGAAAATCACATTCCTTTGAAAGTGCCTTAAGGTACTTACAAGCATTCAACAGAAACTCACATGCATTTCTCTGAAAGAGAAGCAGTCTGTTCCAACACTTCAATTCACTGTGCGAAGTGAATGGAGTGTTGCTTCACTTTCTAAATGCTGTCCTTTCAGAGAAAATCACTTTCCTTTGAAAGTACCTTAAGTTACTTGCAAGCATTAGGAAGAAACTCACATGCGTTTCTCTGAAAGAGAAGCAGTCTGTTCCAACACTTCAATTCACTGTGCGAAGTGAATGGAGTGTTGCTTCACTTTCTAAATGCTGTCCTTTCAGAGAAAATCACTTTCCTTTGAAAGTGCCTTAAGCTAATTACAAGCATTCAACAGAAACTCACATGCATTTCTCTGAAAGAGAAGCAGTCTGTTCCAACACTTCAATTCACTGCACGAAGGGAATGGAGTGTTGCTTCACTTTCTAAATGCTGTCCTTTCAGAGAAAATCACTTTCCTTTGAAAGTGCCTTAAGCTACTTACAAGCATTCACCAGAAACTCACATGCGTTTCTTTGAAAGAGAAGCAGTCTGTTCCAACACTTCAATTCACTGTGCGAAGTGAATGGAGTGTTGCTTCACTTTCTAAATGCTGTCTTTTCCGAGAAAATCACTTTCCTTTGAAAGTGCCTTAAGGTACTTACAAGCATTCAACAGAAACTCACATGCATTTCTCTGAAAGAGAAGCAGTCTGTTCCAACACTTCAATTCACTGTGCGAAGTGAATGGAGTGTTGCTTCCCTTTCTAAATGCTGTCCTTTCAGAGAAAATCACGTTCCTTTGAAAGTGCCTTAAGCTACTTACAAGCATTCACTAGAAACTCACATGCGTTTCACTGAAAGAGAAGGAATCTGTTCCAACACTTCAATTCACTGTGCAAAGTTCATGGAGTGTTGCCTCACATTTGAAATGCTGTACTTTCCGAGAAAATCACTTTCCTTTGAAAGTGCCTTAAGCTACTTACAAGCATTCACCAGAAACTCACACGCGTTTCTTTGAAAGAGAAGAAGTCTGTTCCAACACTTCAATTCACTGTGCGAAGTGAATGGAGTGTTGCTTCACTTTCTAAATGCTGTCCTTTCAGAGAAAATCACTTTCCTTTGAAAGTGCCTTAAGCTACTTACAAGCATTCACCAGAAACTCACATGCGTTTCTTTGAAAGAGAAGCAGTCTGTTCCAACACTTCAATTCACTGTGCGAAGTGAATGGAGTGTTGCTTCACTTTCTAAATGCTGTCCTTTCAAAGAAAATCACTTTCCTTTGAAAGTGCCTTAAGTTACTTGCTAGCATTAGGAGGAAACTCACATGTGTTTCTCTGAAAGAGAAGCAGTCTGTTCCAACACTTCAATTCACTGCACGAAGGGCATGGATTGTTGCTTCACTTTCTAAATTCTGTCCTTTCAGAGAAAATCACTTTCCTTTGAAAGTGCCTTAAACTACTTTCAAGCATTCACAAAAAACTCACATGCGTTTCTCTGAAAGAGAAGCAGTCTGTTCCAACACTTCAATTCACTGTGCGAAGTGAATGGAGTGTTGCCTCACTTTCTAAATGCTGTCCTTTCAGAGAAAATCACTTTCCTTTGAAAGTGCCTTAAACTAATTTCAAGCATTCACAGAAAACGCACATGCGTTTCTCTGAAAGAGAAGCACTCTGTTCCAACACTTCAATTCAATGTGCGAAGTGAATGGAGTGTTGCTTCACTTTCTAAATGCTGTCCTTTCAGAGAAAATCACGTTCCTTTGAAAGTGCCTTAAGCTACTTACAAGCATTCACCAGAAACTCACATGCGTTTCTCTGAAAGAGAATCAATCTGTTCCAACACTTCAATTCACTGTGCAAAGTTCATGGAGTGATGCCTCACTTTTGAAATGCTGTTATTTCCGAGAAAATCACTTTCCTTTGAAAGTGCCTTAAGCTACTTTCAACCATTCACAAAAAACTCACATTTGTTTCTCTGAAAGAGAAGCAGTCTGTTCCAACACTTCAGTTCTCTGTGCGAAGTGAATGGACTGTTGCTTCACTTTCTAAATACTGTCCTTTCAGAGAAAATCACTTTCCTTTGAAAGTGCCTTAAACTACTTTCAAGCATTCACAAAAAACTCACATGCGTTTCTCTGAAAGAGAAGCAGTCTGTTCCAGCACTTAAATTCACTGTGCGAAGTGAATGGAGTGTTGCTTCACTTTCTTAATGCTGTCCTTTCAGAGAAAATCACTTTCCTTTCAAAGTGTCTTAAGATAATTACAAGCATTCAACAGAAACTCACATGCATTTCTCTGAAAGAGAAGCATTCTGTTCCAACACTTCAATTCACTGCACGAAGGGAATGGAGTGTTACTTCACTTTCTAAATGCTGTCCTTTCAGAGAAAATCACTTTCCTTTGAAAGTGCCTTAAGCTAATTACAAGCATTCAACAGAAACTCACATGCATTTCTCTGAAAGAGAAGCAGTCTGTTCCAACACTTCAATTCACTGCGCGAAGGGAATGGAGTGTTGCTTCACTTTCTAAATGCTGTCCTTTCAGAGAAAATCACTTTCCTTTGAAAGTGCATTAAGCTACTTACAAGCATTCACCAGAAACTCACATGCGTTTCTTTGAAAGAGAAGCAGTCTGTTCTAACACTTCAATTCACTTTGCGAAGTGAATGGAGTGTTGCTTCACTTTCTAAATGCTGTCTTTTCCGAGAAAATCACATTCCTTTGAAAGTGCCTTAAGGTACTTACAAGCATTCAACAGAAACTTACATGCATTTCTCTGAAAGAGAAGCAGTCTGTTCCAACATTTCAATTCACTGTGCGAAGTGAATGGAGTGTTGCTTCACTTTCTAAATGCTGTCCTTTCAGAGAAAATCACTTTCCTTTGAAAGTACCTGAAGTTACTTGCAAGCATTAGGAAGAAACTCACATG